>NC_044918.1:30768395-30768924 GCF_003576645.1 Ipomoea triloba
AATCTACGACAGGATATGTGTTCAAAGTTGCTGGTGGAGCTGTAAGCTGGTTTCAAAACTGCAAGCAGTTGTGGCTACGTCAACAACAGAAGCAGAATACGTAGCAGCTACACAAGCAGTAAAGAAGCAATTTGGTTGAAAATGCTATTGGAGGAGCTCGGGCACAAACAAGAGTTTGTCTCTTTGTTTTGTGACAGTCAGAGTGCCTTGCATCTAGCAAGGAATCCTGCATTTCATTCAAGGACGAAACACATACGAGTGCAGTACCATTTCATCCGAGAGAAGGTGGAAGAAGGGACAGTAGATTTGCAGAAAATCCATACCACGGACAACGTAGCAGATTTCCTAACAAAGGTAATCAATGTTGATAAGTTTACTTGGTGTCGATCTTCCTGTGGCCTGATAGAGACGTAAGCGACATGGAAAGTGCAAGGTAGAAAGAATGGTGTGAAGATATGATTGTTACAATCTAATCTTCAAGTGGGAGATTGTCGGCAAAGATGTTAGGCAGACCATGCAGCAGCCAAAG
>NC_044918.1:30768949-30781792 GCF_003576645.1 Ipomoea triloba
CATTTAGCACACAAAGTTGGCAAGACAAATTTTGTTAGGATGTTAGCCAACAAAGTTTGAACAAAATATTTATTGTTTGGTCCCTACATTTTAGGCTAATTACAAAATGACCCCAAATCTACAACTAAATAGGGAGGTCATTTTGCCATTCTAGCCATCCCAAATCATTCTATTCTTCCCTCATATACTAGAGATATTAGAGAGTTTGTTGAGTGTATTTCTCCTTCCTAGCAAGAGAGAATTATCCTTGTTTTCTCCTTGTTAGTTAGAGAGTGGTTGTAACTCCTATTTTCTCATAGTGAAATTCTTCTACCCTTGCCCGTGGTTTTTACCCTAATTTGTTAGGGTTTTCCACGTAAAAATCCCCTCCCTACTTCTTCCATATTATTATTCTCCTTTTTCCCTACCACTATATTTTAATTAAAAATATGAAATTTTACTATATATAAAGTATTACATTCTTTTAGAAAAAGTTACTATATCAGTGTGAGACCGATTCATGGCCTCAATACATAAGACGGATCAGATATTTGATTAATGAGGTCAAGAATTCGACCCATTAATCAAAGATAATTTAACCCATTTTCACGAATTGATACCTGTGAGACAGTCCCACACAAGTGTTACCCTTATTTTAAAAGTATTTTTTTTTGTATAAAAGTGAAATATTAATTGTAAAAATTAATGGGTAAATTTCACTAAAGGTCTTTCGAGTTTGAGGTATTACCAGTTTTGGTCCTCAACTTACAAGTCTATCGCAAAAGTCCTCCAATTTCTCTAAAACAATCACTAATAGTCTAAATTTCACTAATGACACGCACGTTTGGTTCGCTGAATAGGTCAGGAATGGAATAACATTTTCACTAATAGCCTTATTCCTTTGTTTGGTAAGACCTTGTATTCCCATGAACATTGTTCCTGGGAATGAGCCATCTCACGCAAGGGGAATAACTATTACTGACCTCCCTTGGTATTAGGCTATTCTTGAGTCTTTATGAATAGATTATATATTTTATTGACTATTTTACCATTATTTAACTAAAAATATTATACACTATTTTCTCTCTGTCTTCTCACCTCTTTCGCCATAAGCCATTTATAGCTGATTAAGATTAAAATTCTTCTTCAAGTTTCAAACAGAAGATATTTTTCTGAATTTTATTTTTAAAAAATTTATTTATATGTATTTGATTATATATATATATATATATATATATATATACACACACACAATTGCGGTGCAGTAATATATTTTGTTCTCTTTGTATGTGAAGTTGTAACATATATGTTGTTTCATAATTTACACATCATTGTTTTTGCCATATTGTAATTGCTATAGAATAATATTATTTAAAAATCTTATGTAGTAATAATAATAATAATAATAATAATAATAATAATAATAATAATAATAATAATAATAATAATAATTTTTTTTTTGTTAGGATAGTGTTTTCACACGCCTGAAGACAATGATAAAATGTTTCTTTGTTTGTGCTAAGTCTTAAGTTTACTATATGAGAGTCAGGTTCCTAACAAGTCATACTAATTAAGTTATTAAAATACTTTTAGAATTGAAGAACCTAGAAATAAGATGCTAAGAACTGAAAAATAATGTTGTGAATGTGGTTTTGATATAATAAAGAGAATAAAATGTGAATTTTCTACTTTGCCCCTCAAATTTTAAATACTTTTAAAAATTTCCGTCAAATTTAACGGTCAGGGACCAAATGGGTCACTTCGTTCATAACTGAGGGACTAAACTCAGATACAGAACTCAGGGACTAATAATACTAATAATAATAATTACACCCTATTAATCCATATGTACTAATAGTAATTATAATAATAATGGCAATAATAATAATAATAATAATAATAATAAACTACGCCCTAATACGTACTAATAATAATTAGTATAATAATAATAAAGGAAAAGGGTCAAATAAGCCCTCAAACATTATCCAAAAGTGTAATTAAACCCTTCAACATTCAAAAAAAAAAAAAAAAACAACTCGATTAAACTCTCAAACTTGTCATTTTGATGCATTTAAACCCAAATGACCGGTTGTTCACCTGAAACAACCGGTCATTAATTTTTTGGAGATTTTCCAGCAGTTATCGAACTTCATTCTGGCGGTCATCGAACTCCATGTAACCGCGTACAATATATGCTCATCTTCAACGGAGAAGATGGTCGTGCAGTGGTCTTCTCAGCGATGGAGAACTATCGGCGGCGGCGGTCGTCTTCAACGGAGAAGACGTCTACAAACTTCTGTTCGTAGACGAACAGTCTGCTCGTCTTCTCCAATGGAGAAGACATTGGAGAAGAAACAGTCTGTTCTTCTTCTCCGTTGGACAGATGTTGAGCGTCATGCTGTTCGGCAGTCGCTGGCGGTGGAGAACGATCGGCGGTGGCTTTGGCGAAGGTGACAAGTAACCTCATATGATTTATTTGATCTATTTTAACAAGTTTGAGGGTTTAATTGAGCTTTTTTTAATGTTGAAGAGCTTAATTGCACTTTGGATAATGTTTGAGGGCTTATTTAACCCTTTTTCCTAATAATAATAAATTACACCCAAGAAGAAGAAACTACACCCTATTGATCCATACGTACTAATAATAATAAGAAGAAACTAAACCCTATTGATCCGTACGTACTACTAATACTACTACTAATAATAATAATACTAATAATACTAATACTAATAATAATAATAACTACACCCTATTAATCCATACGTACTAATAATAATAATAATAATAATAATAATAAACTACACCCTATTGATCAATACGTACTAATAATAATAATTAGTATAATCTACACCAATGATAGCTTAGGGACGAAAAGTGAGCATGATCAACAATTAGCTTAGGAACGAATTCTACAATTATCGTATAACTTATTGACGAAAAGTGCAAATTTTCCTAAGTTAAAATAATTTTTACAATTCATAACTCATTATAAAAGCTCACAGAATAACACATGTTATAAATATAAATATAATTTTTTTGACAATCATAATTCTTTACAAAGTAATATCTATTCTATCCAAAAAAAAAAAAAAAGTATTAAGTTACTCAATTATAAATAGATTTCAAAATTACACAATAAAGATTATAAATAATTTTCATAAATCAAAATTTATCTTCTAGAATGTAGGGGGGAATTTATTAAAAAAGTGTAATAAAAAGGGTTTGATTCTAAATTATAAATAAGTTTTACAGATTAAAATTTATTTTCTAGAATGTAGGGAGAAATTTATTTAAAAAGTGTAATCAAAAGGGTTTGATCCCAAATTATAAATAAATTAAAATCAAAATTTATTTTCTAAAATATAGCTTAGGGGGGTATTTATTGAAAAAGTGTAAATTTGTAATTTGTTTGATTTCTTGACCTCTTAAACAAAAATCATATAGCAACAAAGCCATTTCATATTTAACTAAAGCGAAAAATGTAATTTTAGTCCCTCAATTATTTTTATTAGTTATTTTAGTCCATAATTTTTTATTGTTACAATATATATCTCTAACTCTTCTAGAAAATTACAGTTTTAACTCACAGAGCAATAAAAATATTAAACGCTATTAAAATTTTACTTAGTACATGTGTATTTTAGTACTTCTTAATACTTCTTTTTTAATTATAATCTTGTTTAGTTTCAATATTTCATTTGTAAAATAAATAACATGATTTTAACTAGGGGTAACCCTCACCAAGATGGCATCCACAAGGTCATGAGTTCGAATCCTTGCTCCTTAATTAGTTTGAACCGATCAACTATTGGTTTAGTTTCTTGTGGTCTTTTGTCGGCTAGGGTCACAAAACGGGATTTATCTACACCTGAAAGGGTTGTGTAGGGTTTCTCTTGTCATCCAAAAATAACATGATTTTAACAAGGTTGTGCACTGTTGAAAAGGAAAAATTTAGGAAAGAAGGTTGTATAAAAAACAAAGATAATAAAATTTTAAAATATCTATGTATTAAGTAAAAATTTAATAGAATTTAATAATTTTGTTGCTTCAGGGGTTAGAAATGCAAATTTTTTAAAGAATTAAGGATGTATATTGTAACAGGTAAAAAATTTAGGAACTAAAATTGCTCCCAAGCATAATTGAGAGAGTAAAATTATATTTTTCCCTTAATTAAAATATATGTATATTTTAATATATGTATATTGTAACAGAGTCAGTAGTACTCAAAAAAATAAATAAATAAATAAATAAATAAATATATATATATATATATATATATATATATATGTGTGTATATTATTTACTTAAACCTATATATATATATAATGGGATGGGGTGGGGTAGAATGGTCCCTCCATGCATGAGCCCTGGTCCCCGAATGACATTGAATGTATCGTTCTGGTTTCAACTCCAACAATAAATTACTTTCATTTGGACTCACCAAAACACATGAAAATAAAAGAAGTGAAGAGGGGGTGATGGAAGAGGAAGAGCCACTGCTTGAAGACAACATGGAGGAAGAGGCGGCGCTAAATCGCAAGGCTTTCGTTGGAGAGGTGAAAGAGGTGAATCGCATAGCTCTGCCCATGATTGTGGTCACAGTTTCGCAGTATCTCTTGCGCACTTCTCCAATGCTAATGCTCGGACATCTTGGGGAGCTCCCTCTCTCCAGTGCCTCCATTGCCACTTCTCTTTGCAACGTCACCGGCTACAGTGTTCTTGTAATTATCCATCATTTCATCCTTATTATTATATCCTTCCTGTTCTTTAGTCTTAATTCAAATTAACTTGTTGGGCGGAGGTCAATAAAGACCAAATCTAATACTTGGTGGCTGAAGAATTGTGTGTTTTAAGTATTTTTGAAGGTTTTGAGAGTTCTAAGAGCAACCTGATTAGGGGGAAGGGTTAGTGGTTTTTCTCTCCTACAATGTATAATTTTTTGTGAGCTTAGAGAAGAGGTAAATCTATGTGTTTCTGCATGTTAGGCACACATCTCGCAGTCTCGCACTGTACCCGCTCTGTTGGGCATGCTAATCTATACTTTTTTTTAAAAAAAAAATTGTTTTTACATTTTTCTTTCTTCCGATTGTCTCTTCTTTCTCTTTCCTAGTTGTACTGACAAAGCCACCTAAAAATTGTTACTACTTACTAATTACTATTGAGATTGTTCTAAGGTCTTCCCCAATAGTGTGAGGGTTTTGAGGAGAGAAGGGAGAGAAAAAAAGAAAAAAAAAACAAAATCTGAAATTTTTTTTTTTAAAAAATAACATTGCTTTAAGCGCCCAGCGAGCCTGGCACGGAACGCGTCCGCCGAGCGCGCAAAGTATGATTTACGCGCAGAACAAAGAACCACTTACTAATGAAGTAGGACCCACTTTACCTGCAAAATCCTCATTTTGCTGCAAGTATCCCCCTCTTTCTCTCACTTCTCCCTCTCTCCTTCACCTCACTCAACTTTTGGTCCAAAAACAACTATTGTGGAAGTCCTAAGGATAATAAGGGTTTGGAGGGTTTTTGAAAGTTTTTGAGGGTTTTAAGAGTTTCTAAGTGTTTTGAGGGTTCGAAGGGTAATAAATATTTGGATGATTTTAAATGTTTTGAGGGTTCTAAGTGTAATAAAGATTTACGAGTTTTTGAGAGTTTTAAAGGTTTTGAAGGTTGTGACTTGTGAGGTAATATTAAGGGTTTAAAAGGTAAAGGCCAACCCTTAACATTTGGTGGTAGGATTGTTGGACGGATACGGTAAAGATCGAGTCTAAAATTTAGCGTCTCAAAAATGTGATGGTCGTCAATAAAGTTGTACCTTAATTATTAGCTATAACTTTTGATGTAATTAAGTTGTAAGTGCTTGATCCTAACATAATTAGTCATCAAACTGCAGTTTGGAATGTCCAGCGCGTTGGAGACACTGTGCGGGCAGGCATACGGTGCAGGACACTATAAAAAACTATCGACTTTTACTTACGTTGCCATTCTATGTCTCTTCCTGGTCTGTATCCCTGTTTCTATACTATGGTTATTCACGGAAAGATTGCTGAAATTGATAGGCCAAGACCCTTCAATCGCCGCCCAGGCCGGAAACTACGCTATTTGGCTCATTCCCACTCTCTTCCCTTACGCCATTCTCCAGTCTCTGGTTCGCTATCTGCAGACCCAGAGCTTAATTCTTCCCATGCTATGGACTGCCGTTGCGGCTCTGTGTCTCCAGCTACCAATTTGTTGGGCTTTTATCTTCAAACTGAATTTAGGGAACGCAGGAGCCGCATTATCCATTGGTGTTTCGTATTGGGTTAATGTGATTTTGATTCTGGTTTATGTCAAGTACTCGTCGACCTGTAAAAAGAGTCGTGCCACTCTTTCTTGGGATGTTTTTGCAAGCATGGGGGAGTTCTTTCGCTTTGCTCTCCCCTCTGCTGTAATGGTCTGGTAAATAAGACTAATGAGTTTTCATCTGTTTATATGTGCATTAGCAGAACACTGATTGATTTCATGTTGCTGGCTGTAGTTTGGAGTGGTGGGCATTTGAGCTGATTGTGCTGTTATCTGGAATCTTGCCAAATCCAAAATTGGAGACTTCTCTGCTATCTATATGGTATGTGTTAGAATGAGGCGCTTATCACTGCGTCAAAAATTATAGTTCACCGGGCGAAGATGCAACTTTATTTTTTTTAGACTTCTGTTACATTTTCGAGAGGTAGGGTGCTGAACTTGACCCTTCACCAGCCTCTTTCCAATAATACCTAGCTAGCCACTAATTGCTGGATTTGACCATTCACCTTCCTCCGCCTAACAATTTCGTAGCCACCAATTGCTGGACTTGGCCTTTCACCAGCCTTTGCACAACAATTCCCCTTCCAAACACCTGTCCGCCTTAACTGCACAATTTTTACTCTTGTTAGGACTCGAACCCATAGCTTACAGTGAATGCACAATTTTTTTCCTTTATAGACAATTGTCGGCAAAGATGTTAGGCAGACCATGCAGCAGCCAAAGATTAGGCAATTCAAGTTGAAAACTTTGAACAAAGTTAGGCAGCCAAACTTTGGAGAATTATTGTTTGGTCCCTAAGCTTTAGACTAACTACAAAATGACCCCTATTCCTCAACTATAAATAGGGAGGTCATTTGCCATTCTTGTCATCCCAAATCATTCTATTCTTCCCTCATATACTAGAGATATTAGAGAGTTTGTTGAGTGTATTTCTCCTTCCTAGCAAGAGAGAATTATCCTTGTTTTCTCCTTGTTAGTTAGAGAGTGGTTGTAACTCCTATTTTCTCATAGTGAAATTCTTCTACCCTTGCCCGTGGTTTTTACCCTAATTTGTTTAGGGGTTTTCCACGTAAAATCTGTGCCTCATTTATTTTTCTTTCTCAAATTATTGTTGCAATCTGATCTATCCCACTTCCGCGGGCGCAACATAGACAGCCATCACATTTTTGAGAAGAAGGTGCTGGACTTGGCCTTTCATCGGCCTCCGCTCAACAATTCTCTTATCACCTGCTCCTTCACTGGCCTTCGCCCAACAATATGCTTTGATGATTTAGATGCCTATGGTGTCTTCTAATTTTACCTTTTGGATGCAGCCTTACTACCACTTCAGTCCACTACCACATTCCTTACTCTTTTGGTGCTGCTGCAAGGTTCTCCCTCCATTCATTTCAAAACTTTCTGTTTTACTTACTGCTCACATACAGTGAATAACACTCTTGTATATATGATCTCATTGGTTCAGTGTTCGGGTTTCGAATGCGCTCGGAGGTGGGAAGCCTCAGGCAGCAAGAGTTGCCCTCTTTGCTGTCCTGCTTCTCTCAGCTACAGAGTTTCTCCTTGCAAGTATAGCCATATTTTGCTGTCGTTATGTATGGGGATACATGTTTACATATGAGCAAGAAGTCATCACTTACGTAAAAGAGATCACGCCTCTTCTCTGCCTCTCAATCATCTTGGATGGCACTCAAGCAGTGCTATCTGGGGTTGCTAGAGGGAGTGGATGGCAGCACATAGGGGCATATGTCAATCTTGGTTCATATTACTTGTTTGGTATCCCTCTGGCTCTGCTATTTGGATTTGTTTTGCACCTAAAAGGGGAGGGCCTGTGGGGTGGATTGGTAGCCGGAGGATTCCTGCAGTCCACTGTCTTCTCTCTTATCACAGGCTTCACAGATTGGGAAAAGCAGGTTTGTGTATATATTCATGCCTACCATCTATTTGCTTAGTTTTAGTATGCCAACATTCTATGAATAGAATAATGTGTTTTAATTCTTCTCAACTTGAATGTTTAGTTTAATACTTAGAATACATATTTAAGTTTATATATTATATATTCAACAAGTTTTTATAGGCAAGTTATACCATGGTACCATGGATCAAAGACTACCTACATTGTCGATTCGGGTCTAAATAACTTTCAATTATGTGTGTACAATTATATATTTTATACCTGCAGTTAACATTTTATGAGTCTGTAAATAAATTAAAAGTAGATAACATGTTAACTATATGCACATCAAAATTCACCCCGCAAAGATCAAAAAAAAAAATTGGGTGATAGTAGGTGGTGGGTCCGGGGTGAGTCTTAAAAAAATTAAACTCACTGTGAGTCGGGTTGGATTATAGTTTTATGTACAAAATCCACCTAGAACCCCACTTGACCCACCATGTATATATATAGTAAAATAATTACTAATTTGTAGTTAATTATAAAATTAAAAGTTTCTAACACTTTTTTTAAGAGAAAAGTTTCTAACACTTTTACTAACTTTTTATTAGTTTTAGTTCTAAACTAACAAGTTTATTTAAAAGAAATTAACAATTTAGTTATTATATTTAAATATTTCTATTATTTTATGTTTTAATATAACTAGTGAATTTTATTATGTGTAAGTAATTTAAATATTATTTTAAAATATTTTTTAATAAGATAATAAGTTGTGGGTACCTCATAATGGGCACACACACCTAGTGGGGCGGGAGTGCATTTCGAA
Organism: Ipomoea triloba; assembly: GCF_003576645.1. Classification (NCBI taxonomy): domain Eukaryota; kingdom Viridiplantae; phylum Streptophyta; class Magnoliopsida; order Solanales; family Convolvulaceae; genus Ipomoea; species Ipomoea triloba. The sequence goes on from NC_044918.1 coordinate 30,777,914, forward strand.
AAGTCCACCTGATGCGAGTTGGGAGTAGTGGATGTGTGAAGAAAATATAAGGTTGGTCGGGTGGTGGGTGTAGCACTTCCGGACCTACTCCCTACTCATTGTCATCCCTAATTATATATTCAACAAGTTTTCATGGGCAAATACCATCGACCAGAGTCTACCTACATGGCTACATTGTGGATCATGGTCTAAAACAACTTTCATATTACGTGTCTACAATTATATATTTTATACATGCAGTTAAAAGTTTATGAGTCTGTAATAAATTAAACACACATAACATGTTAACTACATACACAATATATTAACGACAGATACATAATATTTTAACTGACACATAATATTTTAATAACATATTATGTATCGGCAGTTAACATATTATGTATCTAATTATCATGCTATGTGTTTGCAGTTAACATGTTATGTGCCTTAAATTTATTTACAGACACAAACTATTAACTGTAAGTACAAAATATATCAATTGCAAACACATACTTTTGGGACGAGAGTCCACAATGCAAGGTGGACATTAGTTTATTGTATAATAACAATGAGTTCTCATGTGTGTGGGTCAATATATTTTGTATAAGATTAGCTTTGATACTAAATTGATAGATTTATTGCTTATATAAACGATAGCTCAACACTACGAGATCTTTATCTTTAGTATAATCCTTAATGATTCCAATTTTCGAGATGGACACCGCAGGCAGTAGAAGCAAGGCAAAGGATTTTTGATGAGAAAGTGCAGCCCTAGAATGACTTCCTTGAATAAATGAGAGCTTTGTGCAGCCTGCAGTTGGGTTCTTGGTATGGATTAAGCAGTGTATTATATAACATTTTTGGTTCGTTGAAGTGATTGGGACAGATGAGTATTATATTATATTGCGCGCCAGCCAGTAATGCTTGTGGCCTATTTTGTTTGGTTAAAATTAAGAGTGTGCAATATTAACATGTTTGATTGTAATTTCTAAATGTTGAATTGTTGAAACCCACTAAGTATGGTGTCTAAAAAAAAAAAAACCTAGAAGTATGGTTAGTCAACATTGGTTCCATCCAGCACTAATTATCAAAATCCTTCTAAGTCTAGTATTATGTAACACGGTGATTCAATTAATCAGAAACTAAGCAAGCAATTAAACCAACAAGAAAGAGACAACAATGATGAGAAAATAGAGATTGATCATTGATCTAAATGCAAAGTTTATTAAGTTACAAGCTACTTGGCTATTTATTTAGAATATAGTTAGTCTTTCAATACCTAAATGTAAAATTATTGTTTTCTAATGTTATTACCCCTCTTGGGATCAATCATACTTATTAAATCAAATCAATTCTTACTCAAGTATTGACCTATACAATTAACCATTTAAACTTGGGAAAATGGTCAAATAGACCCTCAAACTTTACTTGAAAAGTCAATTAGACACCTAAACTTTTGAAAGGTGCAATTAAAACCTTTACCATTTCATTTTTGTGTAATAAAGTCCAAAAACAGGTTGGTACAGGCCAACCCGGCCCATACGGGTTGGTACAGGCCAACCCGGCCCATACGGGTTGGCCCGTCATGGGTTGGTGAAAAACGGGACGGGACGGGACGGCCCGTTTTTCAAACGGGTTGGGAAAGTTCCAACCCAACCCGTTGGTTACGGGCTAAACGAGCCAGCCCGTCAGCCCCTTTTTTTTTTAATATTATATTATTAAAATTTATTAATTTTTGTATTTCTTTAGAATTAAACCCCCAACCTCTAAATTAACAATTACCATTATTTCCAATTAAACACATGAATCTTTTTGAATCAATGCTATGTATGAATATATAAATAAATAAATATAAATAAACATATATGTATGTATGTACTGTGTATAAATAAATATAAATAAACACTTGAATCTAATGTAGATTAGTGGATGTATATAATATTTGCACAAAACCATTCAACAAACATATATGTTAAATATGCTATGTAACCCACGGTCCAACCCGTACTCCCACACGGGTTACACGGATCGGGTAAAAAACGGGCCGGGCTAGAAATTCTCTAACCCAACCCGTCTAAAATACGGGTTAAATGGGCCCAACCCGACGGGTTGGGCCCGTTTTGACAGCTCTATTTGTAACCTATAGGGTTAATACTTCAATGGACAAAAGGAATATATTTATTAGCGAGTTGAGCTTTATATATGTCTTAAAGGTGCTAGGAGCGTTGTAGCGTTACAAATATGAACCCTATAGGTTACAACAACTAGACCAAGTAAAGAATTTTTGTCACTCTTGAAAAATCTTAAAGAGTTATATCTTTAAGACGATCGTCCAACAGACCAAAAAACCCAGTAAAATTATAGATGCACCAAATAACGATAATACTGGATGCGGAACAACCAGATATAAATAAATGTTTTAGAGAAATGACTAGAATCTAGTTAACTTTGAAATTACCATAAACTTTTATATATATGGGAGAAATTTGTGAAAATGTTATAAGTTGTCGACAATACAATTCTCTTCAAAATTGCTTATATTATATGACAATCTGGATTCAGAGCTAGGTGCCAGAAGCGCCTAAATTGATTAGCATATAAAAAGAGCGTTGTAACGCCAATTTCCTAGAATAAAATGAATTCTAAACAATATAGTTGAGCACTCAATGTATATATATATTGTTTTCAACAAACTTAAACAAAGAAGCACTAGAATTTTAGGAAGGTTGAGAGAAGTTTTCTGGAAGCTTTTTAGATTACGAGAGAGTGAATTTTTTTTAGCAGCTTGTAAAATCCATTCTACCCAAGTAAACAACAAGAGTTGCGCCCAACTCTTGTTGTTAAGAAAGTAAGAGTTGCTTAACTCTTGTTGCTCCCAAGCAGCACAAATATGTTCTCACATAGGAAAATTATTCCAAAATTTTGGCATAACTTAACCTGCATGAGCTTCCAATTTTTAGACGACATTCATATAAGCAAGTTGCAGAAACTCAACAGGGTACCGAAGATCTAATTTGTAAAAGAACTTTTGGATAAATTGGAGATCAATTTAGGAGAAAATCTCTAACGAACAAATTGTATCTAAACTAGAGGTTTTATGGGCTTAAGATGTAGGAGGGTTTAGACTTGGTGCAGCATATTAATGTCTTTAGCTAGATAATCTCATATTTAGTCACCCTTGATGTTGAGATTGAAGATCTAGTGACTACCTTACATATGGGAAAGTCACAATTAAAATTAATGAGATCATCTCTGCAGTCATGTTGGCTCATAATTAGCGTAGACAAAATGCAGAGGAGGACTCTTTTTTTTTTTGGTAAATCCACCGAGTCTTTCTCTACCCGTTTAACGGTCCGGGAGGTACAGGAGCTGGCCCAGAAGACTCTATTGATAACAATTTGTATGCTAAAGGAGAGTCAAAATTAGGACTGTCAAAGTGGGCCAAAACCCGCAAGTTAGCCTGCACCCGCCTCGCGATGGGGCGAGTTAGGGCCACAAAAAAGATTGCCCGTGAAATAGCAGGGCCAACAGGCTTGGCCCACTAAGGCCCGCGGGCCAAGCCTCTATTTAAAAAAAAAGTTAAATATACATATGCTACAGAGCAAGACAGTACGCTATCTTGTTGTGTAACATTATATATATTATATTATATATATATATATATTGTGTATATATATATATATATAACATTTTACAAAATGTATTTTTTTAATTATTAAACACGAAAAAATCAATATTAGACATTACTTATTTTTTTGAACTTTGAATTAATATTAATTTTTGTTAGACTATAAAGTTGGATTGCAAATTCACAATGTTTGTATTTGTAGACTCTACTTATTTTTTCAAACTTTGAATTAAAAAAAAAAAAAAAAAAAAAAAAAAAAAAAAAAAAAA
>NC_044918.1:30782179-30809960 GCF_003576645.1 Ipomoea triloba
AAAAAAAAAAAAAAAAAAAAAAAAAAAAAAAAAAAAAAAGCCCACGGGTCGGCCCATGTACCCGCGTGGGGTGGCTTGGCCCGCTTTGACAGTACTAGTCAAAATCGTGGAAGGAAGCAAGGGAAGGATAATTCTTGGACGAGAGATTCAGGTCTAAGTCCACTACAAAAAAATTCAGTGCTACAAGTGTAAGGTGTTTGGACATATTAAAGACACTGTCTAAAGTTGAAAAAGCAGGAAGAAGCTGCGAATGTGGTACATGCTGATGACTCATATTTGGCAAAAACTTGTGTGAAACTGTCTCACAGATCCTTGTCCGTGAGATGGGTCGGGTCAAGATAGATGAAATGTAATACTTATACTAGTAAATGTAATACTAAATCAGGATAAAATGCTTATTACTTATATGTAAAAATGTAACAATTTTGAGAAAAAAGTAATACTTTTACATTTTGAGGTAAAAGTATTATATTTTTCATCAAAAGTATTACATTTTCCTTTATAAGTACAATATTACTTATAAGGAAAAATATAATAGTTTTAATGAAAAAATACTTTTACATGAAAATATACAAGTATTATATTTGTTCTCAAAAGTATTATGTTTTCTCTTACAAGTAACAAATATTTTATTTCTTATTTAGTATTACATTTACTAGTATAAGTATCATATATATTTACATATTGATCCAATCCGACTCGGCATGTCTCACGAATAAAGATCATTGAGACGGTAGATGATTTAATGGTTGCAGATACTCCGAACATATATCCTTGGGTTTGAGTAATGGGGATTGGGTACATGGGTAGGTTTTTTTTTTTTTTAATTATTAATTATTTAATTAATTAATTTTACTTCAAGAGTTCAAGTGCAAGAAGATGTATTTTTACCTTTTCTCACTTCTTGACTCAAATACACACACATCGTATCATTAGTAACCAAAAATGTGTTTCACGCACACACATCATACCACTAGACCAAAAATGTGTTGCACAAAGTTCCATGCCCAATGACTAAATTCATTGCATATGAATATTTAGAAATTTAATGAGTAATCAATCACATATTCTAAAAGGTTTGATCAAATTCCAGGTTATCTTCATTGATATATATAATTGCCACTAAAGGAGCGTGAACGGCGAGAGGAAGCAAGAGGTCACGCAGATGGAAAACGAAAAAAAAAAAAAAAAAACCGGGAATAACGGCCAAAAATAAGAGAATTACGGAGTACTGTATAACACTATATAACGTATACAACAAATCAGTGAGATGGAAAAAAACATAATGGAAAATACGAGTCAACAGATGCCTCCACTAAAACTCGAACCCACACACTTCCACATGAAGTGTACACCAAACGCCATTTAACCATAAGGTCTTTAACTCCAATCCCTTATCCAGCCCCAAATAGCAAAGGAAAAAAAAAAAAAAAAAGAGGAGAGAAACCACAACCATAAGATTAAAAACAATTAACCGTGCAAAATAGTACACAAGTTCACATGATAGTATTGGTTCACATCCAGGGCAAATCTAAAATCTTTAGTGGGAACTAAAGATTAAAGCTAATGAGATATTTTGAGAAAAAAAAAAAAAAAACCTTAAAGGTCGAGCCATAAATATTATTAACTAGAGATGAAAAACTTAAAATACATCAAAACGCAATAAAAAAATTCAAAACAAGATATGAAACATAATTAATTAGATAAAATGATACAAACACACATTATAAATCACTCATCTCACTATTAATATTAAAAAAATGTCAATATTACAAATAAAAAATTCAAGATGGAAACAATATTAATTACTATGGTTTTTAAGGATTGTAATTTTCTATTGGAGTTAGCTATAAATTTAATTCCTTATAGAGTTGGTGTAAACTTATTTAATTAGTTGAGATATTTGTGATATTTTTTTTGAAGGAAGATATTTGTGATATTTTATTACTAATTTTTTCCACCTAAACAATAAAGTGGGGATAGCTCCCCCACTGTGGCTCCGCTATTGTTCACATTTGAAACTAATCATTCATATATATATAAAAGATGCACAAATTCAGCATAGATCACTATAATTTATTTGAAGCACTAAACACCACACCTATTGATTAACTAAAGCAATTTACCATGCATAAGAGAAGAGGGTTAGGGAAATGCATTAGAGAAAGAGAGATGGGAAGATTAAAGAATGATAGAAAAAAAAATGGGGGGCAGAGATTTGGAAATAATATCCAAATTAAAGATGTCACCTAACCTATTCTTTTCAAATTATAAAGGGAAAGTATGGATAAAACTAAATCAACAAATCTCAAAAATCAAAGAAAGAGAAAGCAAGAAAGCAGAAAAAATAATCGTTATATGGTGGACCATTATACACCAAAAATATGTATATTGTTAAATTAAGTTCCAGTAGAATTAAAATGATATTTTAGTATTGTTATAATGAACTGATTGTGTGTATAACATTAAACTGAATAACAGATATCAATATATATATATAGGGTCATGTTCAGGTGTGGCCGCGCCCTTACGTGCGGCCGTGCGGTTTACACCACTCAATGTTACGAAATGCACCACTCAATAACATTGAGTGGTGTATTTCATATTTAAGAAATACACCACTCAATGTTATTGAGTGGTGCATTTCTTAACATTGAGTGGTGCATTTCTTAACATTGAGTGGTGTAAACCGCACGGCCGCACGTAAGGACGCGGCCACACCTGAACATGACCCTATATATATAAATATATATATATTCAAATGAAGTTATTATTATTTTTGAAGGAAACGAATTAATTCATTAAATTAGCAGAAAGACAATCAACAAGAAAAGGGAGTGGATAATCAAACCATTCCCCGCAACCTGACTCAGAAACGGCCTCCCTAAGCATCATGGGCAACACGATTCGCAGATCACTTAGCAAAATAGAAGTTAACATCACTAATCGTGAATGCTACCTCTTTCACATCGTCAATAATAAAACCAAAACTAGAAGTAAACGAGTCTGAACGTAAGGCAAAATAAACTAGTTGAGAATCAGTTTCTACATCGACATCTCCCATTCCTGTTCCTTTTAATCAGCTAAGTGCCTCTCGAATACAAATTGCCTCCGCCACCTTTACTTCATAAGTGCCCGGACATCGCTCCCCTTTACAAGCTAGGAATCGGCCTCTATCGTCGCGAAGAACCCATCCTTTCTTCATCCCTCATTCGTCTCCAAATTGAAACGAAGAAGAAGGGAAGAAGAAGATGGCAACCATAACCGTCGGACATGGCTCCATTTAATGCTTTAAAAAAATTATGTTCTCCTTCTGATCTTTGTCTCCAGATTTGGAGACGAAGAAAGAGGGAAGAATAATGCAGCCATGCATGGGCATCAACCATAGCTGTCTTCAACTTTTATTTATTTGTTTTGTTTCCCTTCATTTCCTGGTATAGAAATGAAGAAAGGTCCTTCTTCTTCCCGACCTCCTTCGTCTCCATATTTGGATTTTTTAGTGATAAGATTTGTGAATTGAAGATTTTCTTCTTACAAATTTCTTGTAGGGATGGAGATAGGAAGGGTATTTTAAGAATGACAAATTATTCTATGAATGAGTTTAAAATACACAATTTATATATTAAATATATACAATTTTTATACACAAATTGTGAATATTCAATAGGTAACGTTCAGGAATTGTTGGGCTTCGTGTCCAGTAAGCGACCTAATTTTATTTTTCATATGGAGACTAAATCACGATCGGCACAGTTGGAGCGTTTGAAAATTCGTTTGGGTTATGAAGGTTTATTTTCAGTGGATAGGGTTGGTTTGGGGGGTGGTTTGGCACTTCTTTGGCATACATCTGACATGGCATCTCTGTTAAGCTTTTCTGGGAACCACATCGATGTGGTTGTCACTCTGCCGGACAAACCATCATGGAGACTGACTTGTTTCTACGGTTTCCCGGAGAGGTCTAGGAGGCAGCAATCCTGGGAGTTATTAAAGAATCTTAAGGATCGATCAAACCTCCCTTGGGTAGTGATCGGCGATTTTAATGATCTTGCATGTCATAGTGAGAAAATGGGACTTATCTCTCATCCCGATAACCTCATTCGTGGATTTAATGAGGCACTTCAGTTTTGTGACTTGGCAGACGTAGGCATGAGGGGCCATGCATTTACATGGTCGCGGGGTAGAGGAACAGACCATTGGATCGAGGAACGTCTCGATAGAGTGGTGGTTACTGATGATTGGAGAGAGCTATTTTCTGACACCTTTGTGCAAAATCTCCATGCAGTAACGTCAGATCATAGCGCTATTTTTCTGTGTTTACATGGTAATCCAACACGTCTGTCGACCAAAAGATTCAAGTTCGAATCTGCTTGGTTATTGGACTCGAATTGTAAGCAGGTGGTCGAGGCATCATGGCTCCAATCGGCTGAGCTGGATTTCCATAACTGCATCCTGAAGTGTGGCCAAGACCTGTGGCGGTGGGGTGCTGATCACTTTAGGAAATTTGGGCGGAAAATTCAAGGGCTTTGGACTCGTATTGATTCATTAAGAGGCAGTTATGAGGCTTCTGATGTTGTTCGGTTCCATGAGCTAGAGGCCGAGCTTCGTTTGTTGTTGGCTCAGGAGGAAATGTATTGGAGGCAACGCTCAAAGCAGCTTTGGTTAAAAGAAGGAGATTCGAACACCAAGTATTTCCATCGCTTTGCTAGTCATCGTAGGAGAACCAACTTCTTGCACCGTTTAAAAAATCAAGCTGGTGAATGGGTTGATGGTGACCGTATGAATGCTGTGGTTCATGATTATTTTGGGGAGATTTTCCAAACTGCAAATGGTGATCGTGGGATTCTAGAGGATGTCCCTTCTCGTATCTCTCATACCATGAATGAGTTACTGCTCCGACCGGTTGAACCCGATGAAGTTAAGAAGGCTCTTTTCTCTATGGCTCCTGACAAAGCTCCGGGCCCGGACGGTATGACTCCCTCGTTTTACCAATCCTTTTGGTCCATTGTGGGTTATGATCTTACTAGTTTTGTGATTACATGCTTTAATAGCCATTCTCTGCCTGTGGATTTAAATGTGACTAATGTTGTCTTAATCCCAAAAAAGAAAGTCCCCGAGAGAGTTTCAGATTTGAGACTTATTGCCTTATGTAACGTTGTTTACAAAGTGCTGGCGAAAGTGGTTGCTAATCGTATGAAAGATGTCCTTGATGTGATTATCTCCCCTTCCCAGAGTGCTTTTGTTCCCAGTCGGCTTATTTATGATAGTATCATTCTAGTAGGGGAAATTGGTCATTATCTGAAGACCAAGCGGTATGGAAACATGGGCTGGGCAGCGTTAAAATTGGACATGGCCAAGGCTTACGACAGAATGGAATGGGATTATCTTATTGGTATGCTGCGGTCGTTAGGGTTTGCCCAGGGGTGGGTCGACCTTATTCAGGCTTTGGTCACCTCAGTTAGTTATAGCATAATGGTTAATGGAGTTTCGGCAGGGATGGTGACCCCTACTAGGGGCATCAGGCAAGGTGACCCTCTTTCACCATATCTCTTTATTGTGTGTGCCGAAGGTTTATCTTTATTGTTTCAAAAGTATGAGGCTCGAGGGACTATTCATGGGGTCAGGGTGGCTAGAGGGGCTCCATCGGTTTCACATCTTTTCTTTGCCGATGACAGCCTTCTATTTTTTCGTGCAACATATATGGAGGCTCAAGAAGTGAAAAACTGCCTCCGTCTTTATGGTAATGCTTCCGGCCAGCTAGTTAATTTTGACAAGTCCAGCGTTACTTTTAGCACAAATACCATGCAGACATCACGCACCTCTATTGCACGAATTCTAGGCGTGACACAGGCAAGTGATTTTGGAAAATATTTAGGCCTCCCTTCGTTCCTGGGCTGCAATAAGTCAGCGGTATTCCGCTATGTTGAGCAAAGGATCCGTGAAAGAATTAATTCTTGGCAGAAAAAAATTCTATCAAGAGTAGGGAAGGAAGTGTTATTGAAGAGCATTGCTCAGGCTATGCCCCTTTTTACCATGTCTGTGTTCCTACTACCGTTGAATGTTTGTGATGCAATTGAAAAGGTTATGAATGCGTTCTGGTGGACTTCAAAGTCTAATTCTTCCCGTGGTATTCACTGGTTGAGTTGGACCCGACTGGCCATTCCAAAACGGTATGGCGGATTGGGCTTCAAACGCTTGCATGAATTCAATGTTGCGTTGCTAGCGAAGCAAGGTTGGCGCTTGCTTACTAATCCTGATGCCTTAGTGTGTCGAGTATTGAAAGCGAAATATTTCCCTAACTCATTTTTTTTTGGATGCCACAATAGGTCATAACCCGAGCTACCTTTGGCGTAGTATCTTGGCTGGTCAGACGGTGCTTAGAGAGGGAGTTATTCGCCGGATAGGTAATGGGGAGGATACACTAGTCTGGGGCTGGCCTTGGCTTGCAAGTACTGATGACTCTACCCTCCATACGCCTTGTGTTGAGGAACTTAGACATGCTCGTGTGTGTAATCTGTTGGATAGCAGTGGTTATTGGGATGAGGAGCTTTTGAGAGATATTTTTGTTGAACAAGATGTATCGAGAATTTTACGCACTCCGATCTTATCTAATTATATGGACGCATGGTGCTGGAAAGGGGACATCAAAGGTGTTTATACGGTAAAACATGGGTACCATATTCAGACCAGACATTTGCTCTCTCAAGATATTAACGTCGAGTTTACTGATTGGAATAAACTATGGTGTTTACCGGTGCCGCCTAATATTAAGAATTTTATTTGGCGATGCATGCGGAATATTCTGCCTGTGATTGATGTTTTGCGGTTGAAGGGTGTTGTGATTGGAGGTGGATGCCCGTTTTGCATTTCTGAATCTGAGTCAATCTCGCATCTCCTTTGTGAATGTCCACTTGCGCTCGATCTTTAGGAATCGCCGGATATTCTTCAAGGCCTTTCTTTAGCTCGGTTTGTTGAAACGGTCCTGAACTTGTCAAACCCCATCCATGCGGTGTTGATGGCTGCACGATTCTGGACTGTATGGAAGGCGCGAAACGATCTAATCTGGAATGGCAAGGTATGACCTTTAGCTATGTTAAAGAAGCAGGTTAATGACTGGGTGAATGCTTGGCAGTGTTTTACTCATGCTGGATCTACTATCTCACGGCATTCAACCTCTCCTTTGGTGCCATGGGTGCCTCCCCCAACTGGTACTTTGAAATGTAATGTAGATGCGATGATTAATGATGGGGTGGTTGGTTTTGGGGCTGTCCTTCGTGATCATGAAGGCAAGTTTGTGGCTGCATGCGGGGGTCGCTTAAATTGTGCTATTGATCCTTATGTGGCTGAAGCAATGGCAGTAAAGGAGGCTCTTACGTGGCTCAAGAATCGTGGAACTTTTCTGGTTATTATTGAATCTGATTGTTTAAATGTTTGTAATGGTTTTAATTCTGCTTCTTTAGATTATTCATATGTTGGTTTGATTATAAAGCAATGTAAGTTGATTGCTAGAGACATGAGGGACATAGTTGTTCGTCATGTCATAAGGTCAGCGAATCAAGTTGCTCATGTGTTAGCTAGGGGGACTGGTTCTTCTCCTGTCCTTAGGTTTTGGGATTTTAGTCCTCCGGATTGTATTTCAAGTTTGCTTTTGGTTTAATATAAGTTGGTGTTTTGGTTTTCAAAAAAAAATTGGTAAATGTGTATGGTCCACATTGAATCTATTGCAATGTAGACCCAAGTTCATGATATAACTATTGTTTAGGGACGGAGATATTCCCTCTCTCGTCCATTACCATTTATATGAATGCAATACTATTTAAAAATAGAATTAACATTTGTTTTATAATTAGATGTTAATTACGTAGAGTGAATACTTGTTGAAAAAATCCCAAGGGGCAATAAATGAAAACTTCCAATTTAAATACAAAATAAAAAGTTGCTAATAAATAAAATGGCCCATATATTTAACGACATTTAAACTATTTTGTTAATAGATAACAAAAAATATTCATGCACAAATAATACTAGGAATAAAAGTGAATGTTATATAAAAAAGGACTAAAAATGAATTGTCAATTAGATTTTCTAGGCCAAAAATAGAATGAACTCCTAGTAAATTTACTCCTTAATATTGCCATCTAACGTTACAAATTGTTTGTAGTATCTGTTCATAACTACTTTCTCAACCTAGTCAACAGTTGCACGTTACAAATTGTTTGTAGTATCTGTTCATAACTACTTTCTCAACCTAGTCAACAGTTGCCTCTACTGAGGTTCGAACCTACTCCCATCATCTATGCGGGAGTGTAAACCGGGACACCGGGTGCCACTAGACCACAAGGTCAATAATAAATTTAATATCATATTGAAAAGATAGGGACATCAATGAGTAATTTTAGGCTTTTTTTTAAGGAAGTGATAACAATAAAAGTAGGATTACTAAGTTTGCTCTAATTACATTATTTCCATCAAATATTTATTTATGCAGTTAAAGTTTGAGTTATTTCTATTTTTTTTTTGTTCTATAATTATTGTGTTACATTCACATTTCGTCCTCATGTATTATTTTTGTCATATCTGATGCAAGACTTTTATATTATTATTTTGGGCCATATTTGATCTTTTTAATCGCACTTTTGATAAAAAAAAAAAAAAACCATCAAAATGTATAACGTTTCTAGTTCAAAATCATACATTTATATTCAAAAGCATTGAGAAGTTCAAGTTATTAGTATAATTTTGAGTTAAAAATTAAATGTGATGAATTGTACCAATTGTTTTCTATCAAAATTTAAATGTGACAATGAAAATATTTACTAAATATGACAAAAATAACATTGAAAACTAACATGAACATAACTTAATAATAATAAGATAAAAAAAATAGAAAAAATACTGATTTCTTTTGCAAATAAACAAGTCATCTTTAAATAACTCATATAATAAAAACAATTTAAAGTAAATCGCAAGATATACTTTTAAAAGAGTTAATTGTCAAAATGTCCATTAACTATAACGAAATTATAAATTTGATCCTTGAATTTTTTTTTTGTTTAATTAAGTCATCAACTTTAAAATCTTAACTAAATTGGTCTTCTATTTATTTAGCCGTTAGACGTTTATTTAATTTGAGGGTATTGCTGGAATTTCACGTTGCTTCTTGGGCTGCTCAGGACCAATTTAATAATTTCACTATAGTCAATGAACCATGTTGGTAATTAACTCTTATGTTTAATAAGAGAGAAAATGGTGTATGTGATGTGAAGTTCTAGCAATACCTTCGAATTAAACAGATTTCTAACGTTGACCCAATGAAGGACCAAATTGGTTAAAATTTTTAAAGTTGATAATTTTATTAGGTAAAAAATAATAATCAATGACCAAATAGATAATTTCGCTATCGTCAAAAGGACTATTTTGATAATGAACTCTTTAAAAAATCTAGGGAAAATAGTCAAATAAGCCCCAAACTTTACTTTAAAAGTCAATTAGCACCCTAAACTTTTAAAAAGTGCAATTACACCCTTTAACATGTTATATTGAGACAATGAAGTTCAAAAACTAGTAAATGACAAGCTATTACATGTCATTAGAGTTCTAACATCAATTTTATCCATCTTCGACGACAATCCGACTGCCGACGACGTCTACTAGAGAAGGCGACCAGCTGGTCACCTTCTTCGACAAAAGGCTCTTTGAGATTGGAAGGCGACCAGCGACGGGTTAGTTGTCATCGGCCACCGGATTGTCGTCAGAGATAGATAAAATTGATGTCGAAACTCTAATGACCTGTAATAGTAAGTCATTACTGATTTTTGGACCTCATTATCTCAATATAATATGTTAAAATGTGTAATTTTACGTTTTAAAAACTTATGAAATTAATTAACTTTTCAAGTAAAGTTTATAAGTTTATTTCATTATTTGATCATTTTTCTAAAAATCCATATAATAGTAGGCGCTTCGGCTTCTAGGGAAGAAAAATCCGTATAATAGTGGTCCCAGTCGCTCTCATATCTCATAGAGTCATAGCGGTCTCAAACGCAGGGGGAATGTTATCGTAGCATTTGCATTGCTATTCGCTAAAAAGCAAAACACCGCACAAAGAGGTTAGTAAAAGTAAAACACTAAAACGACTGTAATTGAGAATAGAAGATTGATTTTGAGCTCTTGGAGACAATAATTGAAAAGTTTAAGAGCACATCTCTTCCCTTATAATCACAGCACAAAAAGACAGCTCTCCGCCAGCGCAAAACAACCATAATATCGCCGCCGACGACGGTGATAATGATTGCACTCCTTTTCGTTTTCCATTTTTAGCAGTAGCATTGGTTTCGCAATCATTACGGTTTGTTTTACCTTTTTCTTCGTCTTCTTTCTCAAATTTTCTAGTTTAAGTTCAGTCGCGGGGGTTTTTAGGGTTTTGTTGAGGGAGGAGGAGGATGGCGGAGGTTATTCTCCACATCTACGATGTGACGAACAGTGCCTCCGACAAGACCAACTCCACCATTCTTCAGATCAACAGGATTTTCAAGGACGGCATCGGTCTCGGCGGCATCTTTCACAGCGCTGTTCAGGTACATCGTCTTTCGTATGCTTGTTTTTGTTTGGTTACATGTATTTTCCGTCGGTGTTGGATTGGTAGTTTAAACTTGCGGAATTAGATCTAGGCTCCTTGTATCGGTTGAGGTTGGCATTTCTTACTCTGCTCAAACATTTCTGAATCTATTCTCGTCAGGCTTCAGTAGATTGATGCTTTGTGTTTTGCAGCAGTTATTTACCAAATGGGAATCTATAGTTGCTGATCTTATTCGGTGCCTTGTTGTGTTTATATCTTGTTAGTTAGTTTTCAGATGCAATTTGTGTTGATTTACTCAATTGAATCAGCTTTTCTATCATGCCATTTTTTGGGCTATTGCCAAACTTTAAAACTCTAGGCATTTCTAGTTACAGTCTATGGTGTGCTTGGAGAACCAATGAGGAAGATTTTGAAATTGATATTTGGCACACATATTCAACTTCTGGCTTAGGAGCATATTTGCGAATCTGTTCTCCCATTTTCTTTTGCACAAACCAAAGATGCCTGTTTAAGTTGTAACTTGCTGTTACTGTAACAACTTTTAAATCTTAAAAATGCCTGTTGAATTTGTAACTTGCTTCTGCATGAATGTAGATAGTTGTCTCAGAAAGTTTTATTAGAAGTTGGTAGATCTGAAATTGGATGAAATACTCTTACAAATTCCCTTCCCTTTTTCTTTGGCATTCAACCCCATATCCATAGCCTCTCCAAATTCCATATCAACATCATCGTGAAACATTTCTTCATCAATTTCAAGATGAAAATTTTGATTGATTTGATCTTTTTAGTTTTCTTATTGTCTACAAATTTCTTAATCAATTTTCTAACACGTTCAACATACTTTGTACATACCTTTACATTAGCAACTCCCCCTGTCGTTCCCTCTATTTGTCACATGTCTGCATACTTAACATGGTTGTTGTCATTGGATAACACGTGTTCATGGTCCCATATCGAATCTTGATTTTTTGAATGAGAATCCACCCCCTCTTTCCTCTATTTGCCACATGTCTGCATACTTCACACGGGTGTTGTCATTGGATACAACACGTGTACCCATATCGGATCTTGATTTTTTGAATGAGAATCCACCCCCACTTTCCTCTATTTGTCACATGTCTGCATACATCACACGGGTGTTTTCATTGGACACAACACGTGTTCCATGGTCTCATATCGGATCTTGATTTTTGGAATGAGAATCCACCTCCTCTTTTCTCTATTTGCCACATGTCTGCATATTTCGCACGGGTGTTGTCATCGGATACAACACGTGTTACATGGTCCCATATCGGATCTTGATTTTTTGAATGAGAATCCACCCCCCTCTTTCTTGTATTTGTCACATGTCTGCATACTTCACACGGGTGTTGTCATTGGACACAACACGTGTTCCATGGTCCCATATCGGATCTTGATTTTTTGAATTAGAATCCACCCCCCNTTCAACTTCTGGCTTAGGAGCATATTTGCGAATCTGTTCTCCCATTTTCTTTTGCACAAACCAAAGATGCCTGTTTAAGTTGTAACTTGCTGTTACTGTAACAACTTTTAAATCTTAAAAATGCCTGTTGAATTTGTAACTTGCTTCTGCATGAATGTAGATAGTTGTCTCAGAAAGTTTTATTAGAAGTTGGTAGATCTGAAATTGGATGAAATACTCTTACAAATTCCCTTCCCTTTTTCTTTGGCATTCAACCCCATATCCATAGCCTCTCCAAATTCCATATCAACATCATCGTGAAACATTTCTTCATCAATTTCAAGATGAAAATTTTGATTGATTTGATCTTTTTAGTTTTCTTATTGTCTACAAATTTCTTAATCAATTTTCTAACACGTTCAACATACTTTGTACATACCTTTACATTAGCAACTCCCCCTGTCGTTCCCTCTATTTGTCACATGTCTGCATACTTAACATGGTTGTTGTCATTGGATAACACGTGTTCATGGTCCCATATCGAATCTTGATTTTTTGAATGAGAATCCACCCCCTCTTTCCTCTATTTGCCACATGTCTGCATACTTCACACGGGTGTTGTCATTGGATACAACACGTGTACCCATATCGGATCTTGATTTTTTGAATGAGAATCCACCCCCACTTTCCTCTATTTGTCACATGTCTGCATACATCACACGGGTGTTTTCATTGGACACAACACGTGTTCCATGGTCTCATATCGGATCTTGATTTTTGGAATGAGAATCCACCTCCTCTTTTCTCTATTTGCCACATGTCTGCATATTTCGCACGGGTGTTGTCATCGGATACAACACGTGTTACATGGTCCCATATCGGATCTTGATTTTTTGAATGAGAATCCACCCCCCTCTTTCTTGTATTTGTCACATGTCTGCATACTTCACACGGGTGTTGTCATTGGACACAACACGTGTTCCATGGTCCCATATCGGATCTTGATTTTTTGAATTAGAATCCACCCCCCACCCCTTTTCTTTCCTCTATTTGTCACATGTCTGCATACTTCACACGGGTGTTGTCATTGGACACAACACGTGTTCCATGGTCCCATATCGGATCTTGATTTTTTGAATGAGAATTAGGCATCTTTTCTAAAACAATATATTTAATACAATAATTAAATCAAGATTTAATGAAAATGGCTGATTTAATTCGTCACGTACATTCTTTACTAAAAAAAATGGTTGATTTAATGAAAACTAAGAATTCTTAGTATTAAAAAAAAAATAAAAATAAAAATAAAAAACTGCCTGCCCATTGCCCACTCTTTGTGCATCACTTTCTGACCATGAAGAGTGGGCAAAGTGCAGACTAAACAGAGATGGAAGATCTTCACTGAATAGGACTTCTGATAACATACCTCTTAGAGGAGGAGAAAATTAAAGAAAGAAAAAAACAAAAGAAAATTAAAACATCGACACATAACATCAAATCAACCAGGAATAGGACTTCTGATAACCTACCTCTTAGAGGAGGAGAGTTGCCGGAATCTATGGAGTAGTTGTTCACTTGTTTGTGGAGGTATTTAGGACCGAATCTTGCTATTTGGGACAGGTAAGCTCATTAAAACCTTAAAATTTCCTCAAGGGCTGCATTGAATTGGCATTGTGTATAAAAGAGTGCTTCTCGCTCGATTTGTGCAATTGTGCTTCAATCGCTTCAATCTGAAGCTATTGCTTTTCCGCACATCTATATGCTTTGTCGATTTGATGAATCAATGTGATAGACCATTGATCACGGTTGCTTCATTGCTTAAACGTGAAGCGATCTCTTTTGATAAGTGAGTTTTAAGCTACATGTCTCCATGTTCTTTTTCATCCCTTTCTTTGCCCGCTTCTCTTCTGTCTTTCTTCTAGTGTTTCATGTGTAACAAGCTGTGTGAGAAAGCACAGAGCTATATTGCAGCCAGAAAATTTCTGTTTTGTGTTCTATGGAGCCATCAGGTTCATAGAGTACTTTTACTATATTCCTTTGTTCTGATGGCATTTTCCCTTTTTTCGTAGAATGGTCATGCATCATCTCATTAGTTGCTATTCTTTTCCGCTTCATAGCTGCTATATTAATAGGTAAGCTGTTTAATTGGATGTATTGTGTGCATAGGTTTATGGAGATGAGGAATGGTCATTTGGGTTTTGTGAACAAGGTACTGGTGTATTTAGCTGCCCTGCAGGACAGAATCCAATGTATTCATATCGTGAAAGCATCAATCTTGGACAAACAAACTATTCAATTTTCAAGGTGAATCAGATACTCAGAGAACTTAGTAGAGAGTGGCCAGGTTGCTCGTATGATTTGTTGTCAAAGAACTGCAATCACTTTTGTGATGAGTTCTGCGAAAGACTAGGTGTGCCCAAGCTTCCAGGTAATTTCCCAATCTTCTCTCTCTCCCTCCTCTTCTTCCTTGTTAGACACTTAAATGTGCACTATTGTGTATCTTCCTTGACATTCTTATCCTCTCCAATATGTGAGTTCCCTCTTTCAGGCATTAATAAATGTCTGAAAATTTTTGTTTAGCACTGTGTGCGATGAGAGTATTCAAAGTATTTTTGCTTTCTGCTCCATTGCAATTGGTATTGTTTGTACATAGTTATTGTTTGAATATGTGAAATGCAGTTTTTAATTTTTATGATTCTGATTTTTTTTTTCCC
Source organism: Ipomoea triloba (assembly GCF_003576645.1). Lineage (NCBI taxonomy): Eukaryota > Viridiplantae > Streptophyta > Magnoliopsida > Solanales > Convolvulaceae > Ipomoea > Ipomoea triloba. The sequence continues at coordinate 30,796,893 of NC_044918.1, forward strand.
ATACACAAGGCTTTGAGATGCACTTCCATTTTATTAGGACGATGTTAATGTGTTTAAAATTTTATAGAGCACTGGGAAAGTGGAGTGTTCAAATTATTTTTGCTGTCTGCTCCATTGCAATGAGTATTGTTTGAACATAGTTAGTTATTGTTTAAAATTTAAATATGTGAAATGCAGTTTTTACCTTTGATGATTCTAATCTTTTATTTTTCAATACATAATGCTTTGAGATGCACTTCCCTTTATATTACGACAATGTTAATAAAGACCTTCATTCTGCATTTACTATTATTTTGAAAGAGTTTCTTTCACCCTATTTTGATGGCTTATTATTGAAGTGACACGATTTTGTAATTTTCTTATTATTGTTCCCTAGTATATAAAAGTTGGGGAGTACAAGTGGAAATGCCACTATAGTTGAGGGTGCCTAAAATGGAATAAACTCTATACTGGAAATTTGGAATGCAGTTTTCTGTTCTATTCTTCTATTCATTGAGTAATATATATTGTATATTGTATTGTGCAAAATGATTTGTGACATGTTTCCTTTTAGATTAGGATGATGTGAATATGAACCTCCTTTATTCTCATTTAGTATTATTTTCCTTCAAATGGTTTTCTTCCTCGAAGAGTGGAACCATGGGTAATACAAAAGACTTTTTGGTTGATAACTTGAAAATGCTTGCTCAACTGTTTAGCTTCCATATTACTAACTAGCAACTAGCATGTTACTCCCGTTATATTCTCGCAAGTCGCATTAACTGATATTCATTTGAAGAAACTGAAGAATGAATCTTATTTTAAAATGAAAATTACAAGCATTATAAGTTAGTAAACCGTTTTTCATGTGACAGACTAGAACTTTACTTGAGTCTGGTTTTGTAGCAATTAGAAAATTTTGACAATTCTATGAGGAAGTTATGTGTCAAATTCTTGTTGAACTTGTTCTGAGTTACTTAGTACTGTGAAGTAGATTGGGAGTCAGAAGAAGGAATCCTTGTAATAATGAATTAGGAATTACTGAAGTCACTCTCATTCTCAAATACTGAACTAAATTCTACCAAAAGAGAAACATTTTTTTTTTGGGGGTAAAATACCCCAACCATAATGTTCTTATGGTTCAGTTTGTTTCATAGACAACATTATTATAACTTGTGTAACAGGTTGGGTAAATAGGTTTGCCAATGCTGGTGATGCTGCTGTTGAGATAGCAGGAAACACGGCCTTTCGGGTGAGATTCTGTTACTTTCATTTGGAATACACACTTGTTAGCTTTCACAGTCTCTGTTGAGTGTGTAGAATCTTTGTTGACTTATTTGATCAAGATAAGTTTTTAATAGAAGACAAAGCTAACACTCCTATCATACCCTTGTTAGATCATCAGTTGTACAATGTTTATGAAAGGTCAATGATTTATTTCATAATTCTGTAAAGTAGGAAGATTTTGGAGCATGGTTTCCAAAATTTTGATTGGGTAAGTTCCTTTTTCTGGCTATGACTGACTGTCTTGGCTTTTCTTATTGTTGAAGCTGAGGCAAGCGAAAACAGAGATTGTTACAGCAAGCAAAGTGGCTTATCGATTCTTGCAAGGGATCGCCTCCAATAATTCTGGTAGTAACCCCGATTCCCCTAGCAACTCCAACAGAGGAAGTCCTCGTCTCCAAGCCACTTGGTTCAAAAACCTCATTTCTACGGGGGCCAGACCATCAAGTAGTTCGGATGTAGAGAGTCGAGATGAAGACATTATGCGGCCTGGACCTCCACAGCAGCGTCAAGATGCAGAAGCACCACCACCTCTAAGGCAGAGCCCCGTGCATGGACCGTGAAGGAGTTTTCTCCCAATCATAGTTGTGTTACATTCAAGAACATGTAGAGACTAAACTTGGAATTGTTTGTGGGATCAGTGTGTAGTGTAAAAACTGAATTTGTTGATTACTGCGTTTAGTCTTTCTTGTAATTGTAATTGAATTGAACGCCGCCCACATGGTATCTACCATGATTTGCATTGAAGTCGTTGAAAGTAAAAACGAGGTTTAGAGTTCATATGAGATTGATTCAGTAAATACTGCAAACTTTTTTGGTCTTCAGCAATGTTAAGAATCATGTACTTAGATGTGCCAAAGTAAATTGCAAATCTGGTTCAAAGGTGTCTCTTATAATTAGAATTTACTCAGATTGCAAATCTGGTTTAAAGGTGTCTCTTATAGTTAGAATTTACTCAGAACATCTAGTGGTATAATAAAAAAAAGTAATTGCAAGCTTGAATCTATTAAAATGTCCATGATAATACAAGCTTAACAACTGACAAAAAAATGAGTTTGTTTGAAATATTGTAAACAGCTCAGATCAACTAACAAGACTACATATTGAAACAATCCACACTAACCGTTCTAACCACTAAAATTAGTAATTGGAGCAAGGGTTATGGCTTTCAACGCTGTCTCTTCCCAAAGATTGGGGTGAAACTATCCAGTTAGTGTTGTTTCCCCAATGGCTCCACATGCATCCATACCTGAGATTACCCGAGGCAGATCCAGCTGCTGCTCCTTCAAACGGGTATTTTGATAGGTCTTTATCTCTTCGTCCACCCAAAAGTACATCGATTTTCCCACTATTATCCCACGGATCTATTATTCTCCTGTTCTTGAGAATAACCCCGTCTTGATCTTCTGAATCTTCCCCAAGTAGGACGTGCAATGCAACTGCTTCGGCAAGTGCAGCACCCTCTTCATCAAGCCTTTGCTGTTCCTTCTTTTCTAATTCAGAGCGGATTGCTGCAGATGTAGCCAATGCCTTCTCCAAACGCCTCTTCTTTTTCTCAGCTTGTTTCATGCGCTCCATTTCATCGTTCACTTGCTTCTTATTCACTTTTCTAACACCACATTTAGATGCTTCGGCAAGTGCAGCACCCTCTTCAACAAGCCTTTGCTGTTCCTTCTTCTTTATTAATTCACAGCGGATTGCTGCAGATGTAGCCAAGGCCTTCTCCAAACGCCTCTTCTTTTTCTCAGCTTGTTTCATGCGCTCCATTTCATCTTCCGCTTGCTTCTTATTCACTTTTCCAACACCACATCCAGATGCTTCGGCAAGTACAGCACCCTCTTCATCAACCCTTTGCTGCTCCTTCTTCTTTTCTAATTCACAGCGGATTGCCGCAGATGTAGCCAAGGCATTCTCCAAACACCTCTTCTTTTGCTCAGCTTGTTTCATGCGCTCCATTTCATCTTTAACTTGATTCTTATTCACTTTTCTAACACCACATCCATATGCTTCGGCAAGTACAGCACCCTCTTCATCAAGCCTTTGCCGTTCCTTCTTCTTTTCTAATTCAAAGCGGATTGCTGCAGATGTAGCCAAGGCCTTTTCCAAACGCCTCTTCTTCTTCTCAGCTTGTTTCATGCGCTCCATTTCATCTTTCACTTGCTTCTTATTCACTTTTCTAACACCGCATCCAGATGGGACGACTTTAGCACACTCCATCTTGTGAACCACAAATCAGTTTTGTAACTCTAATACTCACTTGCCTAATTTTCCCAACGCATATACATCATCTCCATGACTCTTCACCTGTACCGATTTTGAAACAGTAAAACTAATGTCTAGTAAAAAAACTAATGACCCCCTCAAACTACACCCACCCAGGTCTAAATGAGTATGTCATCTTACGCAAAGTACAATCCCAAACAGAAACAATGGGACACTGAAGAAGAGACAACTGATAAGATTTCTTAGTCCTTTGCCTCACCATTCTTCCCAATTTACCGAAACCCTTGCCTTTACCCATCTAACATTAACAACCCAAATTAGTTAGTGATTGAAAATTCAATCCAATTACTCAATAACTACTGTCCAGTCAAGGACGCCCCCCTCCTGCTGCAACAAAGAAGATGCTTAAATGTTAAATTGGAGAAAATAAATATATTTTCCATACAGTTTATATCAAGCAAAACAAATAAATAAAATAAAAATATACATACAGTTTCTATCAAGCAGTATAAGGAATATAAAGTTTAAATACAGTGGTGGCCTGATAAGAAAAAAAATTTGGAGAATATTCTACACACTAACATCAACTGAGTCATAGTTTAACCACTTGTAACTCAAGTACTCCAAGGTATAAACTATTGCATTCTCAAAATGCTAGGTTAAATGGTTAATGTTTGCTTTAATTAAATGATAAAGAATATTCTAGAATAATAATTTGGAAATTGCCTACAAAAATGTGTGTTTAATTATCACAATATCACTAACTCAGCATCCATGCCCCATCCTCTATCATGTATAAGAGCAATTGCTGAGTTAATACCCGATTTAGTCTTACAATAGTTTTTTTTTTCGATTTAATCCTAAACGACTTTTTGTATATAATTAGGTCATCAACTCTTATGGTTTTCCCTAATTGAGTCCTTTGTTAAGGTAGCTTGGTAATTTCACCTCTATTAATACCCAATTTAGTCCTCTACTATAGTAGTTTTATCCAAGCTAGTCTTTGACTATGAGGTTTTACCCAATTTGGTCGTCAACTATAGTGCTTTTTCTCAATTCAATCCTTGGTTCTAACCGCCGAGGACTCAATTGGGTAAAACCATCAAAGTCGATGACATAATTAAGCTCAAAAAATCATTTAGAACTTAATCAACAAAAAACACTACAGTCTATGACTAAATTGAGTATTAACTCAACAATTACCTGTCTGAAGTTGGGCATTAATTGGGGAATAAGCCACTTCTTTCATTGACAGTAATATAGAGAAACTTAAACTGTTTTCCACCAAACAAATTTCCTTGGATAAAGAAAGCAGTGGGGGACTGCAATACTAGTTTCAATAACACTATTCAGATGCCAAAAACCTTTTATCTATAACAAAAACAACTTCTTTTTTTTTTTTTTAATACTAGTGACAATGTAATATCTGTCTATACATACTTTATCAATCTATTGAAGCACAAAGAGTAAATTGCATCTACGGGCTTCAAACCTGTGACCTCGTACACCAATCACAACACAATTTTGGACACAACCCCTGACCCGCACAAACAAAATTACCAATTTCACAAAATTAACAAGAATTAAGAATCAAACAGAAAAACCTAGAAGGCGAATGAAACAGAAATACATCAGAACTCCAGATCTAAAAGAAAAAAAAAAGGTAAAAATAAGCAAACCTGTTTAACAAGAGGACAGCATAGAGGTACAGGCCTCTTCAAGAACATCCCCTCACTAGAGAAGAGAAAAACAACAGTTGAGATTTTAATGCTTTGGGGCGTTTTAAGATCTGAAAATAATACGGAGTATTATAATAACACCAAAAATCAAAAGAGGAAGAAAAATTGAAACGGAATAGTAAAGCCACGTTACATGAAACAGCCGGGGAGAGGGGACGGGGATGAAGTGTAAGAAGAAGGAAGGGTATAAATGTGAATTAAAGAGAAAAGGACGATACAACTCACACGTGGAGGTAACCTAACCTAAAGGCTGGCTCAAGTAACAAAGGTGCTTCTAGTTACGACCTTTGATATGACCGTAACAGATAGAAAACCGTTCCAAGAAATAACTAAAAAGAACGGAAGAACCATGAACCTATTTTCTTTGAGTAATTTCCGATCTTCATATGAACTTATTTATACTAAATTACTAACACCTATAATAATTAAATTATTAAAATTATTTTAACTATGCAAGGTAATGATATATTCTAATATACATAATTTCTTTATACTAATATTTAGTCAATTATTCTCTAATTACGTATGATTCATTCCTTGTAGACACTCCACTAATTAAACGAAGAATTATTTCTTTCCTTTGATGTGTATCACTTTTTTGTGGGGAGAATTTTGAGATTATTCGAGTTTGATTATCATAAGCGATAATTTTTTTTGGGCAAGCAAATCAATTGGGACAAACAATTATGTGAGATGGTATGTAATATAAAGTGTATCATATTTGTGTAATATTTTTAAAGAAAAATATTATATTTTTACATACAATCTCAGGAGAGTCACTCATCAGTCGAAATATGGCAGCTTTTGGGTTGAAGCGAAAGTAGTGTCCATTGTCCAATATGGCTTGCTTTGATGTTGTTTTCTAAATGGCTTCATTACTCCAATCATAAGCCATAATCGCAGCCGTCCAATGTCCAATAAAGAACTAAGAACCAATCGCAGTCGGTCCACGTGTATAGATTTAATAGATTAGATGTAATTAAAAAAAAAGCATGGTATTTTCATAAATAACTCGAACTTTGATGCAAGTTACATGTGTTAAAAGTGCAACCATTTTCACTTAATAGTGCAAGTAATTTACTTTTTTAACATTGGTTCACCTAATGATAACGTCTTTCACATTGGTGCACTTAATGATAACGTTTATTTGGTGCAATTAATAATTAATGTTTGGTGCAATTAATGATAAGTTGGGTGCATTTAATATTGATACTCAGTATAAATTATTTGTTGCACTTTTAATACCTTTACTTGCAGTTTTAATACATTTTACGTGCATTTTATGTAACTGTTACTTACACTTTTAACGCAATTTACTTGTACTATAGAGTTTAATTATTTACAAAAATGTCACCGTATTTTTATTTTAAAAAATAGTATTTCTAATCCGTTAGATCTGAACACGTGAACAATTGTGATTGGTTCTCAGTTCTTTGTGTTTGAAATTCCCCTCAACAGCAGACAACTTCAATTCTCCTTGCCCTTGGTTGTCTTCTGATGAAGCTTTGTGATGTAAACTTCATTTATCCTCATAAATTCATAATAATTCTGGTATCTTAGACCAACCTTGGTTGCCAATTGCCATCTCATCATATTAAGCCATTCTCTAATTTTTTCAAACTTTGACCCTTTCACAAGTTGAAATTTCAGGTGAGTATACGCATGTTTTGACATCATCCAATCTAATTACTATTATAAATCATACTTATTGTGGTCATTATTATGTAACCGTTGTAACGATCACCATTATGGTTGTTATTATTGTTTGTGTTATATATACTAAGTACATATATATGTCATATGTGTATGTATTCTCTTCTATGAACTTAAGCTGATCTAATGAAATACTCTCTCTCCCTATTTCCTGTTGTCTCGCTTCTTTTCAATTACTTGCAATGTCCACCGGGTAGGAGCTAATGGCCAACAGGCTTACCTATTACAACAATTACATTTTTTTTTGAACATGTACAGTAACGATAAAGAATTCGAAATTAATTTTGAAAAGGAAAAAATATCAAATTGACCCTCTAAGTTGGGTGATAGTGTAATTAAGTCCCTATGATAAAAAGTCAATTTAGACTTAACATTTTTACCAGCTTGAATGAAGCTTTTTTCAGTTAAGGGCCTAATTACACTATACACTCAACTTAGGGGCCAATTTCACACTTTTTTTTCCTTTTTGAGAAAAATACGGAAATATGATACATTTTCCTCAGATAAACTTTCCAACATCGGAGAACCATGTGTTTTGCGTTTGATGTGCGGATGGATTCACGTACGCGCACTATAACAAACTCCATGCATGCATGCTTCTGATTTTGAATTCACCGTAGATCATATCATGGACTCGCCTAAATATGTATATATATTTCTTTCTGTACAGATTGCGATCTTTCTCCTATTGGGATTACTACTGTTGGTGGAATGCAGGCATGGAGGATCGGCGGAATCCCTGCAATTTCCGGCGATAAACTGCCGGAAACACACTGCTTACCTCACAGATTTTGGCGGCAAAGGTGACGGAAACACCCTAAACACGGCGGCCTTCAACTCAGCTATTGCAAACCTTAGCAAGCAAGCATCAGACGACGGTGGCGCTCAGCTCATCGTACCACCGGGGAAATGGCTAACTGGACCTTTCAATTTGACCAGCCATTTCACCCTTTATATCCACAACGATGCCACCATTCTTGCCACTCAGGTTTTCGATCTACTTTTTAATTTCTTTATCATATATATATATATATATATATATATATATATATAGTCATGATCAGGTGCGGCCGTGCTCTCCCGTGCGGTCGTGCGGTTCACACCACTCAATGTTAAGAAACACACCACACAAATATGCACTGTGGTGTGTTTTTTAACATTGTGGTGTGTTTCATTGTGGTGTGTTTCTTAACATTGAATGGTGTATTTCGTAACATTGAGTGGTGTGTGACCGCACGGTCGCACTGGAGAGCACGGCCGCACTTGAAATTATATATATATATATATATATATATATATATATATATATATATATATATATATATATATAAACATAATAAATGTAAATCAATGTTATACCCCTCATTTATGTCCGTTTTTTTCATTAAGTTTTTTTGTACATTATGCTATAAAAGTTGTACTACATAATATTTTGGACAAATATACCCCTACCATTATAACTGCCGTTATCTTTTCCACTATTGTTACTATGCACATGCATCCACCATATAGTTTCTTATCTTCTTCAATAATAATAATAATATATACACATTAAATATTAGAGTTATATGTTAGTTATTTTTTAAAATATAAATATCCAATTTATAAAAATATTTTACATTATTATTATTATTATTATTATTATTTACTATATTATAATTTAAATAAATTTAAAATTTTAATACAAAATACTAATATTGGGCACCTATTTTTTGCGCATCGCAAAAACTAGCATATATATATATATATATATATGTATGTATATATAACTGTATCCACCTGTTTTTGGGAGTCCCGTAACACCCTTCTTAGATGCACACAAATTACTACACGAATAATATGTATGCAAGATGAATTGCACAAAATCTAGTCTATGTGCATTCGTATAATAGCTTGTGTGCATTTATAAAAAGTCTCACCAACTCCAAAAAGAACTGGTCTCATTTGATTATACTCCTTCGATCTCATTTTATCTGTCTTACCTACTATTTATTGGTCAAACAACTCTTTGTAACAATATTTCATGACCGTTATACTCGAAAAGATTGGAAACTTCTTTATACCGCCCCCATGCTCGTAGAGTCGTAGGCATGGATTATTTTAGTGCATGATTAATGTGCGTTACATTTTCATTTTTTCTTATTCATGTGTGATTTTGTTATCATTACATACGATCCATCATCAAATCTAACTTTTTCAGTATGCATGATATGAATATTGTATGATGTTATATATATTATATTATATTGATAGGATGTATCACAATATCCTCTTATTCCACCATTGCCATCTTATGGAAGGGGAAGAGATGCACCCGGAGCTAGGATGATCAGTCTCATCTTTGGAACAAACCTCACTGACGTTGTCATTACTGGTACTTACAAGTTACAATACAATAACTATATATATATAGAGAGAGGATTATATAAAACCATATCTTACATAAAAACCTGCTAACTACTGCTACATAAGTACACACAATCTACTAAATGAATGCACATAATTTATTTTCAGACATGTCTGAATGATGGTGGAGGCCCTAAAGTAGACTATATGTATTCATGTGGTAGATGGTATGAACTCATGCAATCTTCACGTTCTCACTTAAGACATGCATGATAGGGTTTTCATATGAACGCAAGCATATATATATATATAACCCATCTTGAACTCACTTTAATTTGTGAAAATGTAAAATATAATCAGGTGGAAATGGTACGATAGATGGTCAAGGAGAGGCTTGGTGGGTGAAGTATCGTGAGAAGGAGCTTAAGAACACAAGGCCTTACCTTATTGAGATTATGCATTCTAATCAAATCCAAATATTCAATCTCACACTGCGTAACTCTCCATCCTGGGTTGTCCATCCTGTTTACAGCAGGTTCATTTAAACTAGATGAAACATATAATTTAATTTATTGAATTTCTCATTATATTTTTCTACTATTGCAGTGACATTATAATTCAACATTTGACAATTCTCTCACCCATTGATTCTGCAAATACGGACGGCATTGATCCAGGTCCGTTTTCATTGAGTTTTATGTCTGTATCCGTGCTAGCATCATATATATATAACAACATAATATTGAGTATTATATTGTTGAGAGGACACCAATAAAGGGCCAAATCCATGATAGCTAATAGCTATAAGATTGTTGTAGGGAGGTAGGTGAAGTGTCAAATATATCATCTTGCCTCTCATAAATGTGATGGCGATCTATAAATAAATAAAGTTGCATCTTCGCCCGCTATAACTTTTGACTGGTAAGCGATTAATCCTAAGGTCATCCCCATTTGTAGCTTTTAGTGGGGTTTTAGAATAATAAAAATTTTGGGGGTAGTTTTTTAACAAATGGAAGGGGGGATTCTGTTGGTGTCTTTCTCCTGCAAAATAGGAGATTTTGCAGCCTGCTGAGCCCAAAGTGTTTAAGAGCCGCCTGTGCCTCACTTCTGCGTAATTACTTTTTTCTTTTTTAATTTTTTTCCTATTTCTTTTTATTTTGCTTTATCTTTAAATTTTCTTTTTTTCCCACCCTTATTTTCTCCTTCATAATCACACTTACAAAAATTCCTCAAAACTCCCACTATTAAGGAATGCCTAATAAATAGTATCAGAGTTAGGTCATGAATTCCAGCTCAGCAAGACCAGGAAGGGGAATTGTTGTTGGGTGGGTCTTGCCAAACTGGCAAGTGTATTGACCTGAGGGTAAGTCCATTACCTTGCCTAACTGGCTAGTGCATTGAGCTTGAGGCCTGAGGGTAAGTTCAACACTTATTACCTCTCTAAAATGTGATGGCCTAGCTAGGATCCTAACAGGTGTGTTGTTTTCCAATAATCCCTGCAGATTCTTGCACGAATGTTAGAATATGGGATAACTACATCGTGTCGGGAGATGACTGCATCGCACTGAAGAGTGGGTGGGATGAGTACGGGATAAAATACGGCATGCCAACAAAACACCTCTCAATTAAAAGGCTAACTTGCATTTCCCCATCCAGTGCTACCATTGCCCTAGGAAGCGAACTCTCAGGTGGGATTCAGGACGTCAGGGCCGAACACATCTTATCCATCAACACCGAATCCGGCCTGAGGGTCAAGACCACCCCTGGCCGGGGCGGCTTCGTCAAAGACATCTACGTTAGAAATGTTGAATACGATACCATGAAGTACGTGCTATGGATGATAGCCGATTACGGCGATAATCCCGATGACAATTACGACCCCAAAGCGCTGTCTACTATAAGCGGGATAAGTTACAGTAATATCAAGGCCAAAAACGTGACCATCGCTGGGTATCTCATCGGCTTTGGGAATCATCATCCCTTCACCGGACTTTGTATGTCTAACGCGACGATTGAGATGCACCAGAACACGGAATTATCATTGGAGGAGAAGAAACAGAAACCCGCGGCGTGGAACTGCTCAGATATCAGCGGTGTTGCCAGCTCTAACGTGACTCCTAGCCCGTGTGGTCAATTGGCTAAAAAGCATGATGTTGTGTGCAACTTCCCTACTGATCAACTCCCAATCGAGAAAGTTGAGCTCAAGACTTGTTCTGCTCCTCTTAAGCACCTGGAGTAGCCCAGCTTTGGTTATTTTCTTTTAGAAACGGTAAATATGATGCATGTGAGTACACTAATGTGTAAGTATTTTCCCACATATGTGATTTTTGTATGACTGAATTTTGAATTTTGCATGATCTGGCCATGTCTGCAAGTTTATTTTTGTCCTGCTCCTCTTATCGTGTGAATATATATTAGTATAGTTGCCTAATAAGTAATAATTATTATGATTATTATTCATGTTAGATTGAATGGGACTAATCTTTGAATAAGCTAGGAAATTTGTGACTTAGCTTGCACAAGTTAGGCAAGGTCCTGAAGTTTGTAATAGGATTTGATTATGTCATAACTGTAATCTGTGGCGGAGGCATGTATATGCCATGGGGGCCTTCCCCCCACCCCACCTCCATTTTTTTTTAAATATTATATAAATATTAAAAAATTTGCCAATCATCTTATGCTCAGATAGCATATAGTGGCTCTCCTATTTGGGAGGTCATGAGATTGAGTCTCAGTGTGTATCTGTTTCAACAGGTTGAGATATAATAGGATTAGTGTAACACCCCAATTTTTCACATCTAGGATTTATTACGAAATCCCTAATAGTATACATCACAGCGGAAGCTAATAATTCAAAAAGCAGAAAATTGGGTGTTACCGCCACGCTTAGGTATCTCTCCTATACCCAAACGCACAGGCTAAACTTACAACATCAAAATACATCTAAAGTCCAACTTAATACAAGTGGACATAATTCTTCCAAGGTGGCTATTCTAGGATCTCAACCTCAACCTCCATCCTATTCAGAGCTCATCGGCTACCTGAGCATACCCACGCTAGACTTCATCTGATAAGGTACACAATGAAGTGCAGTTAGCGCGACGGCTAAGTAAGGAGATCCAAGGTCACTTGAAAATAAACAAAGGTTTTCAAAAATAATTATCAATAATAATAAGGTAAGGTAACATTACCCAACAGTCGCAATCAACCTGCAACATTTTTAACAACAAGTAATTTCACTTCATTTCAGTAAATCGAGCAAATAACTCAGTCATTAATTCACCCGATGGTTAGCTCTCACACATCACTCGTGGTACACAATTCTCGCCTTACTCATAAGTGGGGTACGAAACACATCCACTATTAGATCTCGGTGGGGTACACAACACATCCACCTTCCAACTCTCACGTGGGGTACAAAACACATCCACGTTTAACTCACGGTGGGGTACGAAACACATCCACCTTTAATTCACGAGTGGGGTACGAAACATCCACTTTTAGATCTCGGTGGGTACACAACACATCCACCTTCCACTCTCACGTGGGTACGAAACAACACACTCACTACGACGGTGGGGTACGAAACACATCCCATCTCGTGGGTACAAACACATCCACTTTCCAACTCTCACGTGGGGACGAAACACATCCACGTTTAATTCACGGTGGGGTACGAAACACATCCACCTTTAATTCACGAGTGGGTACGAAACACATCCACTATTTAATTCATCACACGACTCCATCACCAATTCTCATCAACCCAATATTCATTCACTCA
>NC_044918.1:30809985-30848116 GCF_003576645.1 Ipomoea triloba
TTAATTCATCACACGACTCCATCACCAATAACTCACTCAGATATATTTTCCCAACCCGCATGCTTAGGTTAGTATTAGTCACGTCACAGAAAATCAAGTATAGAGTCATAAAAGTTTCCAAAGCACAATTATTTCCCCAAAATCGTAAAATATGTAAGTATAATATTTTGGCTTCCAAAACACTCACCCGGATGCCCGTAGGCTCTCAAAATATCACAACAATTAAGCCTAAAAACATCGGGGAAAAACCGGGTCAAAAACAAGTCGAAAACGAGTCCGCGTCGCGCGGACTCGCGACTGGCCGCGCCAGCGGACGCACGTCCGGACCGCGTCCGCTGGTTCGGCGTGCTGTGCTGAAGGCTGGGCGCCTACGGACGCGCAGCGGACGCGCGCGTCCGCGAGGCGTCCAGCCTCGCTGCCGGAGGTTTCTGCTGGCGACACTCGAAAGATCGGGCCGTTAAAAATAGTTCCCGAACTCTTTTTCACTTGAAATTTTTATGGTAGAACCCTAACTCATAGTACTTGATGTCCATAAAAAGTTTTGGTCAAAAAGGTCCACGAATTAACACAGAAAATTACCTTTTTGCCCTTGGTCCGAAATGTCCTTCTCACTGGACCAGTTTTGGAAAAGGGTGCGAAAATCATACTTATACTACTCCGATCATTATGAAATTTTATATGTAGGTTATACACTTGTTGATCTACATGTCTACAAAATTTGGAGTCAAAATGCCTTACCAATTTTCCCCAATAATTTTCGAAAGGTCACTGCTGGAAACTAGTTTGGTTTTTACTCAATAACTTCACAAGTATAGATTTCTATGGGCATAAATACAACCTATACATGCATAAAATAGCTATAACATGTATATTAGAGTTTACCAAAAATCAAAGTAAGGATTTTTGAAGCCAATTTATAGATCTATGGCGTAACACATAATTATCACGTAAAAAAATTCCTAACCGTGTAATTTCCTAGCAATTGTTTATATTCAAGTGATTGAGCCAACTTAAGGGATTTCTTACCTCCGTAGAAGATTTTTAAACCGTAAAGTTGGGGGTGTTCCCTTTGGAATTCTTCTCCAAAAAAAAATCCTAAAGAAATGTCACCATAACAACAATATTTTTCTTATATTAAACATCAACACTTTAAATGCTAGAGATGATTGAACCATTAAAGCTTAAAGTCTTACCTAGACTTGGTCACTTGAGTTGGGAATAAGTGAGTGGGAGCTTTAGATCACAAGGGCAAGACTTAGAAAATTTCCTCCTTCTTCTACCTTTGTGTATTTTCGAAAATGGAGTGGAGAGAAGAGAGAGATGATCACATTTGCTAGACTAATCTTTTCTTTCTTCCTTTCCTTAGGGTAAATTCGAATGGGAGTGAGGGGGTGGGATGATGTGAGTGATTAGGCTAGATTTACTCTTGAAGATCAAGCAACCAAGTACAAGCCACCATACCTCATTAATGTTACAATCAAGATCAAATCTTAGTTCTAGGATTGGATTGCCACATGTCAACACCCTATTAATCCCTTATGAAGACATTAGTCTAATTGGCCAGTTTAAGCTTAAATAAGATGAATGTTCGGAGGATCATAACTTAATTCGGGAAGATTCTAATACCAAAATTATCGTAAAAATATTCCCGTCGCAAATCACCAATTTTGGGAATTTTCTGGTAATCCGCCAAATTTAGGTTCAGAGTCCGTAACAATTTATCCCTTACAGTCCATTTAAGATTTCTCTTGAGCTAATCAAAAATTCAGGTTTAATCGTATGATACTTAATAATCCCAATTCTTAGAAAATTCGAATTGAATCTACGTCCTTAAAATTTTCTCGGTTCGTAACCGATACGTAGTTCGCAGCTTATCGATAACTAATCCTAAAAAATTATTTCGAGCACCGAACAGTCTTCTCTTAAACGTCATAGCTTAAAAAATTTTACATCAATATTCTCGAACCTTAACTTTGTCGAAAAAACCGAGGGGTTACAATTAGTTGTATTAAAATTTTGTTATCCTTTCAAAAAATTTGACCTCCTCTCAGTTAAATCTAGGGGTGGGCGTTTCGGGTTTCGTTTCGGGTTTCGGTTTTAAAAAATTTAAACCATTCGGTTTAACATTAGAGTTCGGTTCGGTTTGAAACAGTTCGATTTCGGTTCGGATTTAATTCGGTTCGGTTTAAATCCACAAATTTGGGTGTTTCCTAATTTTCCGAACATATAGTATCACATTATCCATATCCAAAATCTAAACATTATATAACAGAATAGCAATTCAAAGTCCAAACATACTACTAAGTACTAATTGTGAGGTAAAGAACAATTGCAGGAAACAACAAAAGCGCAAAGTAGAGAACAAGCTATAAAGAAATCAAATAAAAAATTTTAGAGATACTAGTGAGAATAGAAATTAAACGACGGAAAGGCATCAATGGATTTAGATTTACTTTACTTTATTATTATTATTATTATTATTATTATTATTATTATTATTGTTATTGTTATTGTTATTGACGGTAATAATGTGTTACCGGATATATTATTTGAATGTAATGTTGATATAGTGTTTGAGTACTTGAGTACAATATTGAGTGCAGTGCTCAGTGTACAAGATGAGTTGAGTGTTGTTTCGTCTAAGTTCAAGTGTCGTGTCTCACTACGTGGTTGTGAGTCTTTTTATTCCTTTCAGCTCAGTAACGGAGCATTAATGAGGAGTTGAACGTTAGTTGAACGTTGGACATCAATGTTGAGGAGTTGAACGTTGGGCATCAATGCCTGAGGAGCTGAATGCTGAGGAGCTGAACGTTGGTCATCAATGCTGAGGAGTTGAACGTTGGGCATCAATGCCTGAGGAGCTGAATGCTGAGGAGCTGAACGTTGGTCATCAATGCTGAGGAGTTGGACCGTTGCGCATTGATGCTGAGGAGTGAGGTGTCTTGGGTAGTTTGAACGGCAACTTTCTTGACAAGGTCATGCCAATGGTTCCGGGTCGGGTACCCAATTACCCTGTCACCAGCCCCCACTCCCTAGCTGGCGAGAATGGCTGAGGTAGCTAGGGAGTAGTAGCTAGGCACTTGTGCTGAAAATTTGGTATGTTGGATTCTTAGAAGGACATTTTATTGGATGGAAACTTCCCAGATTTGTGGAATATTTCCTAATTTCCCTGCGATTTTCTTTCTTTGTATGGGCCGGCTTTTTATGTATATAAGGACTCCCTCAGACTCTGTGTCTTTCATCCTTCCTCACCACGTTAACTTAGCTGGGCTGGCTTGTCACTTGCTCACTGCATCCAGCATTGCAAGAGGGCACGTGTTCGATTCCTACTATCATGAGTCCAAAGAGAGCAAGTGCCGAAACAAGCGCGGGGACGAAGAGGCGCCGATCGTTGCGCCTAATGGAGCTGGCCAGACGTGAGAAGTTGAAGCAGAGGAAGGAGGGTGGGCACGAAGTCGGGGATACCGTTGAGGATCCACTAACCCTTCCGTCAGATGGGGAAGAAGAGAAGAGTGCCGTGAAGCAGCCGAAACAAGCTCCCGTGGAAGAGAGTATGACCATCGTTCTTGTGCCTGAGGACGTGCTTCCTTTGGCAGTGGAATATCCCAAGCCCTCGAAGACTTAGATTTTGAATAGTGGTTGAAGAGCTAGTAGTTGAAGTGTAATAGAAGTGATGGCATCGAATGTTATTGGAATGAAATAAAATGTTTACTTCAATTTTATTTTATTTTATTTTTATTTATTTTATGTTTTTTTTTTTGGAGTTTAGCTTTCCTAATTATTCGGAACAATTTAGGATATGAACCATCATAACACACTTTAGGGAATCCTTGGAATCTTGAAAATATATGCCAAGATTTGTTTAGGAAATCCCATTGATTTTAGGAATATTGGGTTTCTTTATAGGGTTTTGTATAAAACCCTCCTCCTTCTTTGTAATCATTCATTCACCGATTGTATTGTAGTCCTGCTTCCAATAACTCTGGTAAGTTTATTATTTTTTTTTACGCATCCTCACCTCGGCACCGTGCCGGGGTCACGTAGCTGTGACTTTGGCACGGGGCCGAGGTCACGGTACGTGACCGTGCCTCGGCGCTGGGCCGAAGTCACGATGCGTGACCTCGGCCCCATGCCGAGGTCGCGCCGTTGATTTTTTTTTTTTTTTTATGTTTTTTGTATCGTTGCTCATGGCTTTATTTTTGTTTGTCTTTTTTGTTGAACTTACAGGTTGGTGATCACCTACTGACCAGGTTAGTTGCTCTATTATGGAGTTGGATTTAAATTCATGCACTGGGTCTTCTGATGATGAATCTTCATCTTACGATAGAGAAGATACATCGACCCATGGTGATGACATTGAGGACACCTCCTCCCTGTCTTCCTCTCCTTCCGAAAATGTCACCGTAAACCTCGATCCCCCCTCTCCTGTTCCAACTGTTGGTCTTAAAAGGAAAAGGCGCAAGACCTCGTATTCCCCCTTAGATAGCTCACTTATCAAGACTATCCAACGCCATCTACACTCTAACGATATAGAGGATATCCAAGGTCTAGTGTCGGAGAATGTTAGAGTTGCCGTACTTGGGCATGATGTTAGCATCATGGAACCACCCGGACCATTATTTTTTGGTGTTCACCTCTTGTCCGTGCAGTTAGGGCTTAGGTTTCCCCTCCACCGTTTCCTAGTTGAATTTTTGAATTTTTATGAAATAGCCCCAGGTCAGCTTGCTCCAAATGGTCACCAGGTTATCACAGGATTTCTTGCCGTGTGTCGCCATAAACAAGAGGAGCCCACCTTAGGTCTCTTCCAGTCGTTGTTTAGAGTCATAAGGTCATCTGGAGAGGCTAAGGGTTTCGTGTGTATCTCTGCTATGCCCCATAAGTAGCTTTTTGATGATCGCCCCTCCTTCAACAAGGACTGGAAATCTAGGTTTTTCTTTGTCTCCCTAGGTGTTCCTTCTCCTTTTACTGTCACATGGGGCACCCGAGTTAGACGCCATCCAACTTTAGACGAGAGTCCAAATATGCTTAGGAGGGTAGAAAAACTTCTGGAGGGTGGTCCTTTTAAGGTTGTCGAATGTACTTCTGAGTGGTGGCTTCGAGATGTGGGGTTTAAGAGGATTCGGCCAGCTGCTCTTGACGTACCTGGTACCCCTCTCGGTGTTTAGTTGTTTCTTGTAATTGTATGTTCGGTTTTTCTTGTAACTGTTCGTCATAACTTGAAATTGTTTGCAGGTGCTATGTCGTCGAGAGGTGCTATATCGTCGAAAGCTGCTCGGTACTTGTCGCAATCTGGACAGAATCCCTCCAAGAGAAGCAAAACTAACAAAAAAGGGAAGAAGATTCAAGTATCAACAGCTGATGGAGGAGCTTGTAACCTGACGCCTCAGCCAACAAGATCTTCAACTCAGCCAAGATCTTCAACTCAGCCAAGATCTTCAACTCAGCCCCCGGCTCATACTTCGGATGTGGATCCCTTGCCCGAGGGATCGTCTGCCCAGCCCCCCGAGCAAGGGGAAGCCTCGCTAGTGCCACCTCCACGCATTCGAACCAACTTGATCCGGCTCGATATGGATGTGCTTCCTGGGAAGTCCATCTTAGAAGGTAGTATTGACGCCCCCGAGCTTGTTCGCAGCCTCGTCTCCCCAGCAGATGCAGAAATTCTTCAAGAGCAGAGTTTGGCTGTGCTACGGGAGCGATATTGCAAAATGGCGATGGAGTCTGTGTTGATAGGGCAAAGTCTTCATTCGCAGTACGAAGCTATGTTCCACGATGTTCTTGAGTAGAGGAAGAAACTCACAAAGGACCTACTGTTGCGGGACACCGAGCTGAGGAAATTAAGGGAGGAGAACATAACGCTAAAATCTGACTACGCAAAGTTAGAGCTGAAGCAGGATGAACGAAAGGAGCATAAGGAGACTCGTGCTACTGTTACCAAGCTGGATGAATCTCTTAAAGAAGCACGAGAGACTTACAAGCAATCAGTTGAGTTCAAGAATGACGTCCGAGAGTTTATGAGCACCCCTGAAGCTGTAAAGGAGTTCTTTGAGTCTGTGACTGGCCGGGTTGCACTCGAGGCAGAGTCTCAGTTAGCATTCGAACTTGGAATGTTTACCAAGCAGCAACAGATTTAACCGGTGCTTATGAAAAACAATCCTGATTTTGATCCGCCGGCTATGGGCTTGCCCGGGGTTATGGAGGACCCTGATCCTGAGTCTGAGCACCACATAGTTGTTAATGAGGATGAGGTTACTGCTGTTGATGTCGCTGATTCGGGAATGTCTGATCGTCCTGCCAACACCAACACTGCTGCCCCAGATGCTGCTGATGATCCCACCACTGCTACTGAGGATACTTAGCCTATCTTACTTTTATTTTCATTGTTATTCGTACTTGTACTGTTTTTTGAATACTAGCTTGAATACTAGCTTCGTAGTTATTCGTGTTTTGAACACTTGCATTGTTTTTTGAATACTAGATTCGAATCATTTGTGTTTTGAACACTTGCATTGTTTTTTTTTGTTGTTTCCTGACCTCGGCACTAGGCCGAGGTTTCACCCCGGTATTGTGCCGAGGTGGGACCTCGGCATTGTGCCAAGGTTTCACCTCGGTATTGTGCCGAGGTGGGACCTCGACATTGTGCCGAGGTGGGACCTCGGCATTGTGCCGAGGTGGGACCTCGATATTATTTTTTTTTATTTTTTTTTTGTTTCAACTCTTATATGACGCCACTCTTTATATAACAAGAAACATAGAATTTTATTCATATGGGTTGGACGGACCAACATTGTGGACGGACCAAGACTACGCAACCTGGACAGGCCAGGACTGGACTTTCTATTGATAAAATTTTGTTAAGTGTTCTGAATTCCATATCCTATCAATCAACCTGCCCCCTACTGTCATCAACTTGTAAGTTTCTGGGCGGATCACCTCATCTATGATATACGAACCCTCCCATTTTTTTGCGAATTTGCCTCCTTCCAAGGGTTGACTGGCTTCTCTCCTTCTCAAAACATAATCACCTACTTAGAAGTACCTAGGTTTAGCTTTGGCGTCATGATAGAACTTCAATTGCCTGTTGTAGTTTTCCATCCTACAGAACGCAGCTTCTTGCCTTTCATCTATGAAATTGAGATCGGTTCCTTGCTGAACTTCATTTTTTTCTGCCTCGTATTCTTCCATCCTTCTACTTCTGATGGGGCTCGAGCTTCGAACCCGTAACTCAATGCGAAGGGAGTTTCACCAGTAGCCCTCCTTGGGGTTGCGCGATAGGTCCAAAGAATGCTGTCCAATTATTCAACCCACGCCCCGCCAGCTGCTTCCAATTTCCTCTTCAAACCATCCAGGATGGTTCTATTGGCATTTTCTACTTGACCATTCGCCTGTGGGTATGAAACCGCCACCCGGCTGTGCTTGATGCCCCATTCCGTAAAAAATTCTGAAAACTCCCTGCCTTCGAATTGGCGTCCGTTGTCAGTGATTACTTGGATGGGGATGCCAAAGCGGCATAGTATGTTTTTCTCTACGAACTTTTTACACCTGGCTGCTGTAATACTAGCCAGAGGTTCAGCTTCCACCCATTTGGTGAAGTAGTCAATGGCCACGATAATGTACTTCCGGCTTCCCGAGCTCGTGGGAAGGGCTCCTACCAAATCTATTCCCCATCTTGAGAAGGGAATTGCTGTGCTCACCGGAGTGTAGTTGGTTGCGGGTCGTCCTGGCAATGTTTGGAACTCTTGACACTTAGGGCATCGCTTGGCGTACTCTGCGCAATCTTTCAACATCTTTGGCCAGAAGAAACCTTGCAACATGATGCGTCGAGCTATAGTGTATGCTCCCTGATGCGCGGAGCACACTCCTTCGTGGACTTCTCTCATCATCTGATGCGCGGAGCACACTCCTTCGTGGACTTCTCTCATCATCAACTCTGCTGAGCACACTCCTTCGTGGACTTCTCTCATCATCAACTCTGCTTCGTCAGCTCCTTCGTGGACTTCTCTCATCATCAACTCTGCTTCGTCAGGGCCTTCGTGGACTTCTCTCATCATCAACTCTGCTTCGTCAGGGTATACACACTTCAAGAGTGTGCCATTATAGGATCGTTTATATAACTTGTCTTCCAGTATTACGTAGCTAGGTGCCCGTAACCTTGTCAGCTTCGCATCTTGCTCGTCCACTGGTAAAGTGCCATCCTTCTTGTACTTTGTGATGTGGTCAATCCAACATGGCTCTCTGGTTTGCACGGGGCAGAACCATGAGATGTCGATGCTGGATGTCTCCAAATCCTCAACCCGAGCAATCTTGCGAATGTGGCCGGGGATCCTAATGCTCAGCTTGGAGAGCATGTCAGCGTTAGCATTCTGTTCTCGAGGTACTTGGTGAATTTCATACCCCTCGAATTCTCACAAGGTTCGCAGCACTGCGTCCCTGTATCTTTGCATGTTCCCTTCATTGGCT
Source organism: Ipomoea triloba (assembly GCF_003576645.1). Lineage (NCBI taxonomy): Eukaryota > Viridiplantae > Streptophyta > Magnoliopsida > Solanales > Convolvulaceae > Ipomoea > Ipomoea triloba. Next base: position 30,818,443 of record NC_044918.1, read on the forward strand.
TCGTATTCCCCAGTCACCTGGCCGACCACTAGCTTGGAGTCACATCGGATGCGAATTTTTTCTGCTCGTAGTCCTGCTGCTAACCGTAGTCTGTTGAGGAGGGCCTCATACTCTGCCTCATTGTTAGATAATTTGAAGTGGAACCTGATTGCATAGTAAGCGCGGAATCCTTCTGGGGTGATGAGCACTACTCCCCCATCGCAACCTTTATTGTTGGATAAGCCATCCGTAGACAAGGTCCACCATCCACCATCTTCATTTTCCACCTGCTCCGTCACCTCGCGGGCTGTGCATTCCACTATGAAGTCTGCGAGAGCTTGACCTTTGATGGCGGGTCTGGGTTTGAATTCAATGTCGAACTGGCTGAGGTGCATGAACCATCTCGCCATCCTAGCAGAATTAGTGTTAAATTAGACCCTCAAACTTTTTAAAGTTGCAATTAGGTACTTAAAATGTCAATTTAGTAATCAATGCATAATTACCTGTTAGTAACCTGTAATACCAGGTAAATATAAATGTCACTTTTTTTTTTCATAAAATGTATCAAATAGGCTATATATCAAACTTTTTAAAGTTGCAATTAGGTCTTAAAAATGTCAATTTAGTTTATCAACACATAATTACCCGTTAGTGACCTGTAATACCAGGTAAATATAAATGTCACTTTTTTTTTTTTTTTTTTTTTNACTCCTTCGTGGACTTCTCTCATCATCAACTCTGCTTCGTCAGGGTATACACACTTCAAGAGTGTGCCATTATAGGATCGTTTATATAACTTGTCTTCCAGTATTACGTAGCTAGGTGCCCGTAACCTTGTCAGCTTCGCATCTTGCTCGTCCACTGGTAAAGTGCCATCCTTCTTGTACTTTGTGATGTGGTCAATCCAACATGGCTCTCTGGTTTGCACGGGGCAGAACCATGAGATGTCGATGCTGGATGTCTCCAAATCCTCAACCCGAGCAATCTTGCGAATGTGGCCGGGGATCCTAATGCTCAGCTTGGAGAGCATGTCAGCGTTAGCATTCTGTTCTCGAGGTACTTGGTGAATTTCATACCCCTCGAATTCTCACAAGGTTCGCAGCACTGCGTCCCTGTATCTTTGCATGTTCCCTTCATTGGCTTCGTATTCCCCAGTCACCTGGCCGACCACTAGCTTGGAGTCACATCGGATGCGAATTTTTTCTGCTCGTAGTCCTGCTGCTAACCGTAGTCTGTTGAGGAGGGCCTCATACTCTGCCTCATTGTTAGATAATTTGAAGTGGAACCTGATTGCATAGTAAGCGCGGAATCCTTCTGGGGTGATGAGCACTACTCCCCCATCGCAACCTTTATTGTTGGATAAGCCATCCGTAGACAAGGTCCACCATCCACCATCTTCATTTTCCACCTGCTCCGTCACCTCGCGGGCTGTGCATTCCACTATGAAGTCTGCGAGAGCTTGACCTTTGATGGCGGGTCTGGGTTTGAATTCAATGTCGAACTGGCTGAGGTGCATGAACCATCTCGCCATCCTAGCAGAATTAGTGTTAAATTAGACCCTCAAACTTTTTAAAGTTGCAATTAGGTACTTAAAATGTCAATTTAGTAATCAATGCATAATTACCTGTTAGTAACCTGTAATACCAGGTAAATATAAATGTCACTTTTTTTTTTCATAAAATGTATCAAATAGGCTATATATCAAACTTTTTAAAGTTGCAATTAGGTCTTAAAAATGTCAATTTAGTTTATCAACACATAATTACCCGTTAGTGACCTGTAATACCAGGTAAATATAAATGTCACTTTTTTTTTTTTTTTTTTTTTGCATAAAATGTATCAAATAGGCTATCAAACTTTCTCTTTAAAGTCAATTAGACCCTCAAACTTTTTAAAGTTACAATTAGGTACTTAAAAATGTCAATTTAGTTTATCAAGGCATAATTACTTGTTAGTGACCTGTAATAGCAGGTAAATATAAATGTCATTTTTTTTTTCATAAAATCTATCAAATAGGCTATCAAACTTTTTAAAGTTGCAATTAGGGATGAGTTTGGAAAATATTTTCTGAACAAACAACTACAGGAAAGTCTGAACTCCTATACGAGAGTTAGCATAAAACTCTCCTAAGTTATTGGAGTTAAAACACATACTAAACCTAAGCCACTAATTACAAAGCATATACTAAAGGCATATAATATAACATGACTAACATGCCCCCTCAAGTGCAAGGTTGGTAGGCAGCAACATTGAGCTTGGAGCGTAGAGTCTGAAAGCGCAGAGCCGGCAACGGTTTGGTGAAGATATTAGCCAGCTGATCCTTTGTAGACACAAAATTAACAATCAGATCTCCAGATGCAACTTTGTCTCGAACGAAGTGATAATCAACCTCAACATGTTTCGTCCTAGCGTGAAAAACGGGATTGGCGGCTAAGTAAGTGGCCCCCAGATTATCACACCATAATTTCGTGGGCTGTCCAGAATGGAGCCGTAATTCACGCAGCAAGGAAACCACCCACGTAACCTCAGCTGCAACGTCTGCAAGGCCTTTGTACTCAGCCTCAGTAGATGATCGAGCAACGGTGCGCTGTTTCCTTGATATCCAGGAAATGAGATTATCACCGAGAAAGACAGCGTAACCACTAGTAGACTTCCTGTCGACCGGACAACCGGCCCAATCAGAGTCAGAGTAAGCATGAAGAGCGAAGTGATTTGATTTAGTTAAGTGGAGCCCCAGGTTCTGTGTGCCCTTAATGTAGCGGCAGACACGCTTGAGCAGACCCCAGTGCTCGGTCGTCGGAAAATGCATAAACTGACAAAGACGGTTCACCAAGTATGATAAATCTGGCCGAGTGATAGTCAGATACTGTAACGCACAAACAATGCGACGATACTGTGTCGGATTATCAAACAGTTCCGGCGAAGATACTTGAGGCTGTGACACGGAAGCTGGTGTAGCCAAGGGATTGCAGTCGGACATACCTGCACGAGTTAGAATGTCCTACATATAACGTTTCTGCGAGAGGAGTAATCCCCCTTTACAGGGTACGGTCTCAATCCCCAAAAAGAAGCTTGGAGCCCCCAGATCTCGGATTTTAAACACAGTAGACATCTGACGAAGAAGAGACTCAATTAGACTGGAGTCATTACCTAACATGATAATATCATCCACGTAGACAAGCAAGAACACACGTGAGTCTCCAACTGTGTAGTGAAAAAGGGAGACATCTGTCTTGGATGGTGAGAATCCAGCTGATGTTAGGAAGTCATGCAAGCGCTTGAACCAAGCGCGAGGAGCCTGCTTAAGACCATATAATGACCTCTGAAGATGACAGACATGGCCGGGGTGTAAAGGATCCTCATACCCAGGTGGCTGCTTCATATAAACTGTCTCTGGTAGATGCCCATTAAGGAAGGCGTTATGAACATCCAGCTGCCTAAGAGTCCAAGAATGAGAGACTGCTAACGAGAACAGAAGCCGAACAGTAGTTGGTTTAACAACTGGACTATACGTGTCGAAGAAGTCCTCCCCGGCTATTTGGTTGAAACCCTTAGCAACTAGACGAGCTTTATACCGATCGACTGTTCCATCGGCTTTGCGTTTGGTGCGGAAGACCCATTTGCAGCCTATAATGTTCATATGGGGGGTGGCAGGTATAAGTTTCCATGTATGATTATGCAATAGTGCATTAAATTCCTGGTCCATAGCATCTCTTCAGTGACTGTGTCCAACTGCTTGAGAATAGCAGGTTGGATCAGTGGTAGTGTTTAGAGCATAAAACTGCTCACCCGTTCCCCGAGTTTTCCGACGCGTGCGCATGACATGACTTCCTTCCTGAACCTGTCTAGTGGTAGTGCGTGTATCAGTAGAGGACGTTAACGCTTGAGTGTCAACCTGTGTCCCAGAGGATGCCGTTGGGACTGTTATTGGCTCGGTGGGTGAAGTTGACGCTACAGGAACAGAAGCAACTAGTGCCGGTTGAGTGCCTGTCAGAACTGGTGCTGTAGCCCACGTAGTCTCAGTCGAACTGGGCTGAGTATCAACCTGCATACGTTCCTGTAAAGCAAAGGGGAATATGTCCTCAGCAAATCGTACATGGCGACAGATAAAGATTTTTCCAGTGTGGGGGTCAAAACAACGGTATCCCCTATAGCTGACCGGGTAACCTAGAAAGACACAAGGTGTTGACCGATACTCGATTTTGTGTCGGTTATAGGGTCGAAGGTATGGGTAACAACGACAGCCGAAGACGCGTAGGAAAGTGTATGGGGGTGGGGTATTGAACAATTTGGAGTAGGGACTTTGGAAATTGAGGGCTGCGAAAGGTAGACAATTGATTAGATAAGTAGCAGTTTCAAAGGCGTATTCCCAAAATTTTAGTGGGGTTGAACTTTCGGCCAATATGGCAAGGCCGGTTTCAACGACAAGACGGTTCTTTCGCTCGACTCTTCCGTTTTGTTCATGAGTATACGCACAAGTTTGTCTATGTAATATGCCGAGACTTTCAAAAACAGAGTGGAGATGGCGATATTCGCCTCCTAAATCAGACTGGATGGCTTTGATAGAACGTGAAAATTGACGTTCTACCATCGCCCGAAAAGAATTAAAAACTTTATAAATATCTGATTTCACCCGTAGAGGATAAAACCAGGTGAAACGAGTACATTCATCCACGAAAAGTACAAAATAACGACTACTAGTAGTAGAGATAACAGGTGATGGACCCCAAATGTCCGTGTAAATTAAGTCTAGTACATTATTACTACTACCCGAAACCCTATCTAGTGGAAAACGAGATGATTTCCCTAGTTGACAAGCGGAGCAAGATTTAACTAAATTAATGTTATTTGTGGTTAAAGGGCATTTTTGCAAGACACGTTGAAGAAGCTGACTGTGTGGATGACCGAGACGCTGGTGCCAAATGACGGAGGAAGCCCGGGCCGAAAGGAAGGCATTATGACCCCGAGGAAGAACGAGCTTGTACAAACCGCCAATAGTGGAACCTCTAAGAAGAATGGCTCGGGTTGTGCAATCCTTCACAAAAAACAGATTCTTATGAAATTCGAAAAACACGTTATTTTCATTAGTGAATCTGTAGACAGAAAGTAAAGGAATAGCTAATTTCGGAACATGTAGAATATTTGACATATTAAACTTGTGCGAATCAGAATGGATAACCGTGTGACCCACACTAGAAACACCCAAACCTGTACCATTTCCGATTTTTAACACATCATTCCCGGAGTAAGGTTCTGTATGGTCAAGCATCTGCGCATCGGGTGTTGCATGCACGGAGGCGCCCGTGTCAGGATACCACGCATCTGCCGTGGCGTGTGCGGCGGGATCAGTGGGATACGCCATGTGCGCATGAGCCGACGGCCGGTCATCATAGCGCTTGAAACACGTAACGGCGCTATGCCCGGTGGCTTGGCAAATCTGACAGCGAGGGACTCCACCGCCTCGGCCACGACCATTGCCTCGCCAACGTCCATTACGACCACCACGCCCACCTGATGAGTGCTGACCGCCGCCAGAGTTCCGTCCTCGACTTGCAAAAAAAGCAGCCTGGGAGTTGTGAGCCGAAGCCGCATCAGCCGCAGGGAATTCATCAGATTGAATGAACTCCTGCGCCCGAAGATGGTCGGCGAGCTGAGCAAGAGTAACCGGCGTGCCTGGGGTGGTGAGGGAACTTGCCATTGCCCGGAATTCCGGCCGGAGACCACGGAGGACGTACAGCAGCTGTTCGTCGGCGGTGAGCGGACGTCCAGCGAGCGAGAGTGATTCCACGAGCATTTGTGCTTGGCCAAGATATTCGGCCGGAGAGAGGTTGGCTTGACGAAGTGTCTGGAATTTCCCCAGAAGGCTGAGACAACGTGACCGCGAAGTGGAAGCGAGGGCGGCATTGATCGAATCCCAGACAGCTTTCGACGTCTCCTTGCCGACGGCAAGGTACATCACCTCGCTCGTCAAAGAGGATACCAGCAACGATAGGATCGCCTGGTCTTGCTGGATCCAGGGTAGATACGCCGGATTGGGAGCGGTTGTCAGCGGTTCAGTGGACGGCGGTGTCGCGGCAATGGTTACGGTTTCCGGCGGACACGGGACGGTGCTATCGACGTAGCCGATCAAACCTTGGCTCCGAAGGAACGGTAGCACCTGCGTCCTCCAATAGATATAATTGTGTGAGTTTAATTTAATGGAGAGTGCCTGATGAGCCGTCGCCAAGAAAGGGGTCGCCGGCGACGGAGGCTGGCCGGACGGGGTGATCGCACCGTTGGCGGAGGTTGCATTCATGGTTACGCGAAAGGAAGAGGGAAAGAAGGAGGATTCCTAACCTAACGCTGATACCAGATGAGTTTGGAAAATATTTTCTGAACAAACAACTACAGGAAAGTCTGAACTCCTATACGAGAGTTAGCATAAAACTCTCCTAAGTTATTGGAGTTAAAACACATACTAAACCTAAGCCACTAATTACAAAGCATATACTAAAGGCATATAATATAACATGACTAACATTAGATACTTAAAAATGTCAATCTAGTTTATCAAGACATAATTACCTGTTAGTGACCTGTAATAACAAGTAAATATAAATGTCACTTTTTTTTTTGCATAAAATGTATCAAATAGACTATCAAACTTTCTCTTTAAACTCAATTAGAACAACAAACTTTTTAAAGTGGAAATTAGTGACTTAAATTTGTCAATTTAGTAATCAAGGCATAATTACATGTTAGTGACCTGTAATAGCAGATAAATATAAATGTCACTTTTTTTTTCATAAAATCTATCAAATAGGCTATCAAACTTTTTAAAGTTGTAATTAGGTCTTAAAAATGTCAATTTAGTTCATCAAGGCATAATTACCAGTTAGTGACCTGTAATACCAGTTAAATATAAATGTCACTTTTTTTTTTTGCATAAAATATATCAAATAGGCTATCAAACTTTATCTTTAATGTCAATTAGACCCTCAAAATTTTTATAGTGGCAATTAGGTACTTAAACATGTCAATTTAGTAATCAAGGCATAATTACTTGTTAGTGACCAGTAATAGCAGGTAAATATAAATGTCATTTTTTTTTCATAAAATCTATCAAATAGGCTATCAAACTTTTTAAAGTTGTAATTAGGTCTTAAAAATGTCAATTTAGTTTATCAAGGCGTAATTACCTGTTAGTGACCTGTAATACCAGGTAAATATAAATGTCACTTTTTTTCTTTGCATAAAATGTATCAAATAGGCTATCAAACTTTCTCTTTAAAGTCAATTACACCCTCAAACTTTTTAAAGTTGCAATTAGGTACTTAAACATGTTAATTTTGTAATCAAGACATAATTACCTGTTAGTGATCTGTAATACCAAGTAAATATAAATGTTACTTTTTATTTTGCATAAAATTTATCAAATTGACTATCAAAAATTCTCTTTAAACTCAATTAGAACCTCAAACTTTTTAAAATGGCAATTAGGGACTTAAACATGTCAATTTAGTAATCAAGGCATAATACTTGTTAGTGACTAGTAATATCGGGTAAATATAAATCTCACTTTTTTTTTCATAAAATGTACCAAATAGACTATCAAACTTTTTAAAGTTGCAATTACGTACTTAAAAATGTCAATTTAGTTCATCAAGGCATAATTACCTGTTAGTAACCTGTAATACCAGGTAAATATAAATGTCACTTTTTTTTTTGCATAAAATGTATCAAATAGGCTATCAAACTTTCTCTTTAAAGTCAATTAAACCCTCAAACTTTTAAAAGTGGCAACTAGGTACTTAAACATGTCAATTTAGTAATCAAGGCATAATACTTGTTAGTGACTAGTAATATCGGGTAAATATAAATCTCACTTTTTTTTTCATAAAATGTACCAAATAGACTATCAAACTTTTTAAAGTTGCAATTACGTACTTAAAAATGTCAATTTAGTTCATCAAGGCATAATTACCTGTTAGTAACCTGTAATACCAGGTAAATGTAAATGTCACTTTTTTTTTTGCAATAAATGTATCAAATAGGCTATCAAACTTTCTCTTTAAAGTCAATTAGACCCTCAAACTTTTTAAAGTTGCAATTAGGTACTTAAACATGTCAATTTAGTAACAAGACATAATTACCTGTTAGTGATCTGTAATAACAGGTAAATATAAATGTCACTTTTTATTTTGCATAAAATTTATCAAATTGACTATCAAACATTCTCTTTAAACTCAATTAGAACCTCAAACATTTTAAAATGGCAATTAGGGACTTAAACATGTCAATTTAGTAATCAAGGCATAATTACATGTTAGTGACCTGTAATACTAGGTAAATATAAATGTCACTTTTCTTATGCATAAAATGTATCAAATAAGCTATAAAACTTTTTGAAGTTGCAATTAGGTACTTAAAAATGTGAATTTAGTTCATCAAGGCATAATTACCTGTTAGTGACCTGTAATATCAGATAAAAATAAATGTCACTTTTTTTTTGCACAAAATGTATCAAATAGGCTATCAAACTTTCTCTTTAAAGTCAATTACACCCTCAAACTTTTTAAAGTTGCAATTAGGTACTTAAACATGTCAATTTAGTAATCAAGGCATAATTACCTGTTAGTGACCAGTAATATTAGGTAAATATAAATGTCATTTTTTTTTCATAAAATGTATCAAATAGGCTATCAAACTTTTTGAAGTTGCAATTAGGAAGTTAAAAATGTCCATTTAGTTCATCAAGGCATAATACTTGTTAGTTACCTGTAATACCAGATAAATATAAATGTCACTTTTTTTTTAATAAAATGGATCAAATAGGCTATCAAACTTTTTAAAGTTGCAATTAGGTACTTAAAAATGTCAATTTAGTCTATCAAGGCATAATTACATGTTAGTTACCTGTAATACCAGGTAAATTTAAATGTCACTTTTTTTTCGTAAAATTTATCAAATAGGCTATAAAACTTTCTCTTTAAAGTCAATTAAATATCAAATAGGCTATAAAACTTTCTCTTTAAAGTCAATTAAACCCTCAAACTTTTAAAAGTTGCAACTAGGTACTTAAACATGTCAATTTAGTAATCAAGGCATAATTACCTGTTAGTGACCTGTAATAGCAGGTAAATATAAATGTCACTTTTTTATTTTCATAAAATGTATCAAATAGGCTATCAAACTTCTTAAAGTTGCAATTTGGTCTTAAAAATGTCAATTTAGTTTATCAAGGCATAATTACCTGTTAGTGACCTGTAATACTTGGTAAATATAAATGTCATTTTTTTTCATAAAATCTATCAAATAGGCTATCAAACTTTTTAAAGTTGTAATTAGGTCTTAAAAATGTCAATTTAGTTTATCAAGGCATAATTACCTGTTAGTGACCTGTAATACTTGGTAAATATAAATGTCATTTTTTTTCATAAAATCTATCAAATAGGCTATCAAACTTTTTAAAGTTGTAATTAGGTCTTAAAAATGTCAATTTAGTTTATCAAGGCATAATTACCTGTTAGTGACCTGTAATACCAGGTAAATATAAATGTCACTTTTTTATTTTCATAAAATGTATCAAATAGGCTATCAAACTTCTTAAAGTTGCAATTTGGTCTTAAAAATGTCAATTTAGTTTATCAAGGCATAATTACCAGTTAGTGACCTGTAATACCAATTAAATATAAATGTCACTTTTTTTTTTTGCATAAAATATATCAAATAGGCTATCAAACTTTATCTTTAAAGTCAATTAGACCCTCAAAATTTTTATAGTGGCAATTAGGTACTTAAACATGTCAATTTAGTAATCAAGGCATAATTTCTTATTAGTGACCAGTAATAGCAGGTAAATATAAATGTCATTTTTTTTCATAAAATGTATCAAATAGGCTATCAAACTTCTTAAAGTTGCAATTTGGTCTTAAAAATGTCAATTTAGGTTATCAAGGCATAATTACCAGTTAGTGACCTGTAATACCAGTTAAATATAAATGTCTCTTTTTTTTTTTGCATAAAATATATCAAATAGGCTATCAAACTTTATCTTTAAAGTCAATTAGACCCTCAAAATTTTTAAAGTGGGAATTAGGTACTTAAACATGTCAATTTAGTAATCAAGGCATAATTACCTGTTAGTGACCTGTAATACCAGGTAAATGTAAATGTCACTTTTTTTTTTTTGCAATAAATGTATCAAATAGGCTATCAAACTTCTTAAAGTTGCAATTTGGTCTTAAAAATGTCAATTTAGGTTGTCAAGGCATAATTACCTGTTAGTGACCTGTAATACCAGGTAAATGTAAATGTCACTTTTTTTTTTTTGCAATAAATGTATCAAATAGGCTATCAAACTTTCTCTTTAAAGTCAATTACACCCTCAAACTTTTTAAAGTTGCAATTAGGGACTTAAACATGTCAATTTAGTAATCAAGGCATAATACTTGTTAGTGACTAGTAATACCAGGTAAATATAAATGTCACTTTTTTTCTTTGCATAAAATGTATCAAATAGGCTATCAAACTTTCTCTTTAAAGTCAATTACACCCTCAAACTTTTTAAAGTTGCAAGTAGGTACTTAAACATGTTAATTTTGTAATCAAGACATAATTACCTGTTAGTGATCTGTAATACCAAGTAAATATAAATGTTACTTTTTATTTTGCATAAAATTTATCAAATTGACTATCAAACTTTCTCTTTAAACTCAATTAGAACCTCAAAGTTTTTAAAATGGCAATTAGGGACTTAAACATGTCAATTTAGTAATCAAGGCATAATACTTGTTAGTGACTAGTAATACCAGGTAAATATAAATGTCACTTTTTTTTTTCATAAAATGTACCAAATAGACTATCAAACTTTTTAAAGTTGCAATTACGTACTTAAAAATGTCAATTTAGTTCATCAAGGCATAATTACCTATTAGTGACCTGTAATACCAGGTAAATGTAAATGTCACTTTTTTTTTTTTTGCAATAAATGTATCAAAAACGCTATCAAACTTTCTCTTTAAAGTCAATTAGATCCTCAAACTTTTTAAAGTTGCAATTAGGTACTTAAACATGTCAATTTAGTAACAAGACATAATTACCTGTTAGTGATCTGTAATAACAGGTAAATATAAATGTCACTTTTTTTTTTCATAAAATGTACCAAATAGACTATCAAACTTTTTAAAGTTGCAATTAGGTACTTAAACATGTCAATTTAGTAACAAGACATAATTACCTGTTAGTGATCTGTAATACCAAGTAAATATAAATGTTACTTTTTATTTTGCATAAAATTTATCAAATTGACTATCAAACATTCTCTTTAAACTCAATTAGAACCTCAAACTTTTTAAAATGGCAATTAGGGACTTAAACATGTCAATTTAGTAATCAAGACATAATTACATGTTAGTGACCTATAATACTAGGTAAATATAAATGTCACTTTTCTTTTGCATAAAATGTATCAAATAAGCTATCAAACTTTTTGAAGTTGCAATTAGGTACTTAAACATGTTAATTTTGTAATCAAGACATAATTACCTGTTAGTGATCTGTAATACCAAGTAAATATAAATGTTACTTTTTATTTTGCATAAAATTTATCAAATTGACTATCAAACATTCTCTTTAAACTCAATTAGAACCTCAAAGTTTTTAAAATGGCAATTCGGGACTTAAACATGTCAATTTAGTAATCAAAGCATAATACTTGTTAGTGACTAGTAATACCAGGTAAATATAAATGTCACTTTTCTTTTGCATAAAATGTATCAAATAAGCTATCAAACTTTTTGAAGTTGCAATTAGGTACTTAAAAATGTGAATTTAGTTCATCAAGGAATAATTACCTGTTAGTGACCTGTAATATCAGGTAAACATAAATGTCACTTTTTTTTTTTCATAAAATGTATCAAATAGGCTATCAAACTTTTTAAAGTTGCAATTAGGTCTTAAAAATGTCAATTTAGTTTATCAAGGCATAATTACCTGTTAGTGACCTGTAATACCAGGTAAATGTAAATGTCACTTTTTTTTTTGCAATAAATGTATCCAATCGGCTATCAAACTTTCTCTTTAAAGTCAATTAGACCCTCAAACTTTTTAAAGTTGCAATTAGGTACTTAAACATGTTAATTTTGTAATCAAGACATAATTACCTGTTAGTGATCTGTAATACCAAGTAAATATAAATGTTACTTTTTATTTTGCATAAAATTTATCAAATTGACTATCAAACATTCTCTTTAAACTCAATTAGAACCTCAAAGTTTTTAAAATGGCAATTAGGGACTTAAACATGTCAATTTAGTAATCAAAGCATAATACTTGTTAGTGACTAGTAATACTAGTTAAATATAAATGTCACTTTTTTTTTCATAAAATGTACCAAATAGACTATCAAACTTTTTAAGGTTGCAATTACGTACTTAAAAATGTCAATTTAGTTAATCAAGGCATAATTACCTGTTAGTGACCTGTAATACCAGGTAAATGTAAATGTCACTTTTTTTTTTGCAATAAATGTATCAAATAGGCTATCAAACTTTCTCTTTAAAGTCAATTAGACCCTCAAACTTTTTAAAGTTGCAATTAGGTACTTAAACATATCAATTTAGTAACAAGACATAATTACCTGTTAGTGATCTGTAATAACAGGTAAATAAAAATGTCACTTTTTATTTTGCATAAAATTTATCAAATTGACTATCAAACATTCTCTTTAAACTCAATTAGAACCTCAAACTTTTTAAAATGGCAATTAGGGACTTAAACATGTCAATTTAGTAAACAAGGCATAATTACATGTTAGTGACCTGTAATACTAGGTAAATATAAATGTCACTTTTCTTTTGCATAAAATGTATCAAATAAGCTATCAAACTTTTTGAAGTTGCAATTAGGTACTTAAAAATGTGAATTTAGTTCATCAAGGCATAATTACCTGTTAGTGACCTGTAATACCAGGTAAATGTAAATGTCACTTTTTTTTTTGCAATAAATGTATCAAATAGGCTATCAAACTTTCTCTTTAAAGTCAATTACACCCTCAAACTTTTTAAAGTTGCAATTAGGTACTTAAACATGTTAATTTAGTAATCAAGGCATAATTACCTGTTAGTGACCTGTAATACCAGGTAAATGTAAATGTCACTTTTTTTTTTGCAATAAATGTATCAAATAGGCTATCAAACTTTCTCTTTAAAGTCAATTACACCCTCAAACTTTTTAAAGTTTTAATTAGGTACTTAAACATGTCAATTTAGTAATCAAGGCATAATTACCTGTTAGTGACCAGTAACAGCAGGTAAATATAAATGTCATTTTTTTTTCATAAAATGTATCAAATAGGCTATCAAACTTTTTGAAGTTGCGATTAGGTACTTAAAAATGTCAATTTAGTCTATCAAGGCATAATTACCTGTTAGTTACCTGTAATACCAGGTAAATTTAAATGTCACTTTTTTTTCGTAAAATTTATCAAATAGGCTATTAAACTTTATCTTTAAAGTCAATTAGACTCTAAACCTTTTTAAAGTTACAATTGGGTACATACAAATGTCAATTTAGTTTATCAAGGCATAATTACCTGTTAGTGACCTGTAATAGCAGGTAAATATAAATGTCACTTTTTTATTTTCATAAAATGTATCAAATAGGCTACAAACTTTTTAAAGTTTCAATTTGGTCTTAAAAATGTCAATTTAGTTTATCAAGGAATAATTATCTGTTAGTGACCTGTAATACCAGTTAAATATAAATGTCACTTTTTTTTTTTGCATAAAATATATCAAATAGGCTATCAAACTTTATTTTTAAAGTCAATTAGACCCTCAAAATTTTTAAAGTGGCAATTAGGTACTTAAACATGTCAATTTAGTAATCAAGGCATAATTACTTGTTAGTAAACTGTAATAGCAGGTAAATATAAATGTCACTTTTTTTTTCATAAAAGGTATCAAATAAGCTATCAAACTTTTTGAAGTTGCGAGTAGATACTTAAAAATGTCAATTTAGTCTATCAAGGCATAATTACCTGTTACTGACATGTAATCCCAGATAAAAATAAATGTCACTTTTTTTTTCATAAAAGGTATCAAATAAGCTATCAAACTTTTTGAAGTTGCGAGTAGATACTTAAAAATGTCAATTTAGTTTATCAAGGCGTAATTACCTGTTAGTGACCAGTAATAGCAGGTAAATATAAATGTCACTTTTTTATTTTCATAAGATGTAGCAAATAGGCTATCAAACTTTCTCTTTAAAGTCAATTACACCCTCAAACTTTTTAAAGTTTTAATTAGGTACTTAAACATGTCAATTTAGTAATCAAGGCATAATTACTTGTTAGTAAACTGTAATAGCAGGTAAATATAAATTTTACTTTTTTTTTTCTTCGTAAAATGTATCAAATAGGCTATCAAACTTTTTAAAGTTGCAATTAGGTCTTAAAAATGTCAATTTAGTTTATCAAGGAATAATTATCTGTTAGTGACCTGTAATACCAGTTAAATATAAATGTCACTTTTTTTTTTTTTGCATAAAATATATCAAATAGGCTATCAAACTTTATTTTTAAAGTCAATTAGACCCTCAAAATTTTTAAAGTGGCAATTAGGTACTTAAACATGTCAATTTAGTAATCAAGGCATAATTACTTGTTAGTAAACTGTAATAGCAGGTAAATATAAATTTTACTTTTTTTTTTCGTAAAATGTATCAAATAGGCTATCAAACTTTTTAAAGTTGCAATTAGGTCTTAAAAATGTCAATTTAGTTTATCAAGGCATAATTACCAGTTAGTGACCTGTAATAGCAGGTAAATATAAATTTTACTTTTTTTTTCGTAAAATGTATCAAATAGGCTATCAAACTTTTTAAAGTTGCAATTAGGTCTTAAAAATGTCAATTTAGTTTATCAAGTCATAATTACCTGTTACTGACATATAATACCAGGTAAAAATAAATGTCATTTCTTTTGCACAAAATTTATCAAATAGGCTATCAAACTTTCTCTTTAAAGTCAATTACACCCTCAAACTTTTTAAAGTTGCAATTAGGTACTTAAACATGTTAATTTAGTAATCAAGGCATAATTACCTGTTAGTGACCAGTAATAGCAGGTAAATATAAATGTCACTTTTTTATTTTCATAAAATGTATCAAATAGGCTATCAAACTTCTTAAAGTTGCAATTTGGTCTTAAAAATGTCAATTTAGTTTATCAAGGCATAATTACCAGTTAGTGACCTGTAATACCAGTTAAATATAAATGTCACTTTTTTTTTGCATAAAATATATCAAATAGGCTATCAAACTTTATCTTTAAAGTCAATTAGACCCTCAAAATTTTTATAGTGGCAATTAGGTACTTAAACATGTCAATTTAGTAATCAAGGCATAATTACCTGTTAGTGACCTGTAATACCAGGTAAATATAAATGTCACTTTTTTTTTTTTTGCATAAAATTTATCAAATAGGCTATCAAACTTTATCTTTAAAGTCAATTAGACCCTCAAAATTTTTAAAGTTGCAATTAGGTACTTAAACATGTTAATTTAGTAATCAAGGCATAATTACCTGTTAGTGACCTGTAATACCAGGTAAATATAAATGTCACTTTTTTTTTTTTTGCATAAAATTTATCAAATAGGCTATCAAACTTTATCTTTAAAGTCAATTAGACCCTCAAAATTTTTAAAGTTGCAATTAGGTACTTAAACATGTTAATTTAGTAATCAAGGCATAATTACCTGTTAGTGACCTGTAATACCAGGTAAATATAAATGTCACTTTTTTTTTTTTTGCATAAAATGTATCAAATAGGCTATCAAACTTTCTCTTTAAAGTCAATTAAACCCTCAAACTTTTAAAAGTGTTAACTAGGTACTTAAACATGTCAATTTAGTAATCAAGGCATAATTACCTGTTAGTGACCTGTAATAGCAGGTAAATATAAATGTCACTTTTTTTTTTTTGCATAAAATGTATTAAATAGGCTATCAAACTTTATTCTTAAAGTCAATTAGACACTCAAAATTTTTAAAGTGGCAATTAGCTACTTAAACATGTCAATTTAGTAATCAAAGCATAATACTTGTTAGTGACTAGTAATACCAGGTAAATATAAATGTCACTTTTTTTCTTTGCATAAAATGTATCAAATAGGACATCAAACTTTATTTGTAAAGTCAATTAGACCCTCAAAATTTTTATAGTGGCAATTAGGTACTTAAACATGTTAATTTAGTAATCAAGGCATAATTACTTATTAGTGACCAGTAATAGCAGGTAAATATAAATTTTACTTTTTTTTTTCATAAAATGTACCAAATAGACTATCAAACTTTTTAAAGTTGCAATTACGTACTTAAAAATGTCAATTTAGTTCATCAAGCCATAATTACCTGTTAGTGACCTGTAATACCAGGTAAATATAAATGTCACCCTTTTTTTTTTTGCATAAAATGTATCAAATAGGCTATCAAACTTTCTCTTTAAAGTCAATTACACCCTCAAACTTTTTAAAGTTGCAATTAGGTACTTAAACATGTTAATTTTGTAATCAAGACATAATTACCTGTTAGTGATCTGTAATACCAAGTAAATATAAATGTTACTTTTTATTTTGCATAAAATTTATCAAATTGACTATCAAACATTCTCTTTAAACTCAATTAGAACCTCAAAGTTTTTAAAATGGCAATTAGGGACTTAAACATGTCAATTTAGTAATCAAAGCATAATACTTGTTAGTGACTAGTAATACCAGGTAAATATAAATGTCACTTTTTTTTTTCATAAAAGGTATCAAATAAGCTATCAAACTTTTTGAAGTTGCAATTAGGTACTTAAAAATGTCAATTTAGTTCATCAAGGCATAATTACCTGTTAGTGACCTGTAATATCAGGTAAACATAAATGTCACTTTTTTTTTTTCATAATATGTATCAAATAGGCTATCAAACTTTTTAAAGTTGTAATTAGGTCTTAAAAATGTCAATTTAGTTTATCAAGGCGTAATTACCTGTTAGTGACCTGTAATACCAGGTAAATGTAAATGTCACTTTTTTTTTTGCAATAAATGTATCAAATAGGCTATCAAACTTTTTAAAGTTGTAATTAGGTCTTAAAAATGTCAATTTAGTTTATCAAGGCGTAATTACCTGTTAGTGACCTGTAATACCAGGTAAATGTAAATGTCACTTTTTTTTTTGCAATAAATGTATCAAATAGGCTATCAAACTTTTTAAAGTTGTAATTAGGTCTTAAAAATGTCAATTTAGTTTATCAAGGCGTAATTACCTGTTAGTGACCTGTAATACCAGGTAAATGTAAATGTCACTTTTTTTTTTGCAATAAATGTATCAAATAGGCTATCAAACTTTTTAAAGTTGTAATTAGGTCTTAAAAATGTCAATTTAGTTTATCAAGGCGTAATTACCTGTTAGTGACCTGTAATACCAGGTAAATGTAAATGTCACTTTTTTTTTTGCAATAAATGTATCAAATAGGCTATCAAACTTTTTAAAGTTGTAATTAGGTCTTAAAAATGTCAATTTAGTTTATCAAGGCGTAATTACCTGTTAGTGACCTGTAATACCAGGTAAATGTAAATGTCACTTTTTTTTTTGCAATAAATGTATCAAATAGGCTATCAAACTTTTTAAAGTTGTAATTAGGTCTTAAAAATGTCAATTTAGTTTATCAAGGCGTAATTACCTGTTAGTGACCTGTAATACCAGGTAAATGTAAATGTCACTTTTTTTTTTGCAATAAATGTATCAAATAGGCTATCAAACTTTTTAAAGTTGTAATTAGGTCTTAAAAATGTCAATTTAGTTTATCAAGGCGTAATTACCTGTTAGTGACCTGTAATACCAGGTAAATGTAAATGTCACTTTTTTTTTTGCAATAAATGTATCAAATAGGCTATCAAACTTTTTAAAGTTGTAATTAGGTCTTAAAAATGTCAATTTAGTTTATCAAGGCGTAATTACCTGTTAGTGACCTGTAATACCAGGTAAATGTAAATGTCACTTTTTTTTTTGCAATAAATGTATCAAATAGGCTATCAAACTTTTTAAAGTTGTAATTAGGTCTTAAAAATGTCAATTTAGTTTATCAAGGCGTAATTACCTGTTAGTGACCTGTAATACCAGGTAAATGTAAATGTCACTTTTTTTTTTGCAATAAATGTATCAAATAGGCTATCAAACTTTTTAAAGTTGTAATTAGGTCTTAAAAATGTCAATTTAGTTTATCAAGGCGTAATTACCTGTTAGTGACCTGTAATACCAGGTAAATGTAAATGTCACTTTTTTTTTTGCAATAAATGTATCAAATAGGCTATCAAACTTTTTAAAGTTGTAATTAGGTCTTAAAAATGTCAATTTAGTTTATCAAGGCGTAATTACCTGTTAGTGACCTGTAATACCAGGTAAATGTAAATGTCACTTTTTTTTTTGCAATAAATGTATCAAATAGGCTATCAAACTTTTTAAAGTTGTAATTAGGTCTTAAAAATGTCAATTTAGTTTATCAAGGCGTAATTACCTGTTAGTGACCTGTAATACCAGGTAAATGTAAATGTCACTTTTTTTTTTGCAATAAATGTATCAAATAGGCTATCAAACTTTTTAAAGTTGTAATTAGGTCTTAAAAATGTCAATTTAGTTTATCAAGGCGTAATTACCTGTTAGTGACCTGTAATACCAGGTAAATGTAAATGTCACTTTTTTTTTTGCAATAAATGTATCAAATAGGCTATCAAACTTTTTAAAGTTGTAATTAGGTCTTAAAAATGTCAATTTAGTTTATCAAGGCGTAATTACCTGTTAGTGACCTGTAATACCAGGTAAATGTAAATGTCACTTTTTTTTTTGCAATAAATGTATCAAATAGGCTATCAAACTTTTTAAAGTTGTAATTAGGTCTTAAAAATGTCAATTTAGTTTATCAAGGCGTAATTACCTGTTAGTGACCTGTAATACCAGGTAAATGTAAATGTCACTTTTTTTTTTGCAATAAATGTATCAAATAGGCTATCAAACTTTTTAAAGTTGTAATTAGGTCTTAAAAATGTCAATTTAGTTTATCAAGGCGTAATTACCTGTTAGTGACCTGTAATACCAGGTAAATGTAAATGTCACTTTTTTTTTTGCAATAAATGTATCAAATAGGCTATCAAACTTTTTAAAGTTGTAATTAGGTCTTAAAAATGTCAATTTAGTTTATCAAGGCGTAATTACCTGTTAGTGACCTGTAATACCAGGTAAATGTAAATGTCACTTTTTTTTTTGCAATAAATGTATCAAATAGGCTATCAAACTTTTTAAAGTTGTAATTAGGTCTTAAAAATGTCAATTTAGTTTATCAAGGCGTAATTACCTGTTAGTGACCTGTAATACCAGGTAAATGTAAATGTCACTTTTTTTTTTGCAATAAATGTATCAAATAGGCTATCAAACTTTTTAAAGTTGTAATTAGGTCTTAAAAATGTCAATTTAGTTTATCAAGGCGTAATTACCTGTTAGTGACCTGTAATACCAGGTAAATGTAAATGTCACTTTTTTTTTTGCAATAAATGTATCAAATAGGCTATCAAACTTTTTAAAGTTGTAATTAGGTCTTAAAAATGTCAATTTAGTTTATCAAGGCGTAATTACCTGTTAGTGACCTGTAATACCAGGTAAATGTAAATGTCACTTTTTTTTTTGCAATAAATGTATCAAATAGGCTATCAAACTTTTTAAAGTTGTAATTAGGTCTTAAAAATGTCAATTTAGTTTATCAAGGCGTAATTACCTGTTAGTGACCTGTAATACCAGGTAAATGTAAATGTCACTTTTTTTTTTGCAATAAATGTATCAAATAGGCTATCAAACTTTTTAAAGTTGTAATTAGGTCTTAAAAATGTCAATTTAGTTTATCAAGGCGTAATTACCTGTTAGTGACCTGTAATACCAGGTAAATGTAAATGTCACTTTTTTTTTTGCAATAAATGTATCAAATAGGCTATCAAACTTTCTCTTAAAAGTCAATTACACCCTCAAACTTTTTAAAGTTGCAATTAGGTACTTAAACATGTTAATTTTGTAATCAAGACATAATTACCTGTTAGTGATCTGTAATACCAAGTAAATATAAATGTTACTTTTTATTTTGCATAAAATTTATCAAATTGACTATCAAACATTCTCTTTCAACTCAATTAGAACCTCAAAGTTTTTAAAATGGCAATTAGGGACTTAAACATGTCAATTTAGTAATCAAGGCATAATTACATGTTAGTGACCTGTAATACTAGGTAAATATAAATGTCACTTTTCTTTTGCATAAAATGTATCAAATAAGCTATCAAACTTTTTGAAGTTGCAATTAGGTACTTAAAAATGTGAATTTAGTTCATCAAGTCATAATTACCTGTTAGTGACCTGTAATATCAGGTAAACATAAATGTCACTTTTTTTTTTTCATAATATGTATCAAATAGGCTATCAAACTTTTTAAAGTTGTAATTAGGTCTTAACAATGTCAATTTAGTTTATCAAGGGATAATTACCTGATAGTGACCTGTAATACCAGGTAAATTTAAATGTGACTTTTTTTTCGTAAAATTTATCAAATAGGCTATTAAACTTTATCTTTAAAGTCAATTAGACTCTAAACCTTTTTAAAGTTACAATTGGGTACATACAAATGTCAATTTAGTCTATCAAGGCATAATTACCTGTTAGTGACCTGTAATACCAGGGAAATATAAATGTCACTTTTTTTTTTTTTGCATAAAATGTATCAAATAGGCTATCAAACTTTTTAAAGTTGTAATTAGGTCTTAACAATGTCAATTTAGTTTATCAAGGGATAATTACCTGATAGTGACCTGTAATACCAGGTAAATTTAAATGTGACTTTTTTTTCGTAAAATTTATCAAATAGGCTATTAAACTTTATCTTTAAAGTCAATTAGACTCTAAACCTTTTTAAAGTTACAATTGGGTACATACAAATGTCAATTTAGTCTATCAAGGCATAATTACCTGTTAGTGACCTGTAATACCAGGGAAATATAAATGTCACTTTTTTTTTTTTTGCATAAAATGTATCAAATAGGCTATCAAACTTTTTAAAGTTGTAATTAGGTCTTAACAATGTCAATTTAGTTTATCAAGGGATAATTACCTGATAGTGACCTGTAATACCAGGTAAATTTAAATGTGACTTTTTTTTCGTAAAATTTATCAAATAGGCTATTAAACTTTATCTTTAAAGTCAATTAGACTCTAAACCTTTTTAAAGTTACAATTGGGTACATACAAATGTCAATTTAGTCTATCAAGGCATAATTACCTGTTAGTGACCTGTAATACCAGGGAAATATAAATGTCACTTTTTTTTTTTTTGCATAAAATGTATCAAATAGGCTATCAAACTTTCTCTTTAAAGTCAATTAGACCCTCAAACTTTTTAAAGTTGCAATTAGGTACTTAAACATGTTAATTTAGTAATCAAGGCATAATTACATGTTAGTGACCTGTAATACTAGGTAAATATAAATGTCACTTTTCTTTTGCATAAAATGTATCAAATAAGCTATCAAACTTTTTGAAGTTGCAATTAGGTACTTAAAAATGTGAATTTAGTTCATCAAGGCATAATTACCTGTTAGTGACCTGTAATATCAGGTAAACATAAATGTCACTTTTTTTTTCATAATATGTATCAAATAGGCTATCAAAATTTTTAAAGTTGCAATTAGGTCTTAAAAATGTCAATTTAGTTTATCAAGGCATAATTACCTGTTACTGACATGTAATACCAGATAAAAATAAATGTCACTTTTTTTTGCACAAAATGTATCAAATAGGCTATCAAACTTTCTCTTTAAAGTCAATTACACCCTCAAACTTTTTAAAGTTGTAATTAGGTACTTAAACATGTCAATTTAGTAATCAAGACATAATTACCTGTTAGTGACCAGTAATAGCAGGTAAATATAAATGTCATTTTTTTTTCATAAAATGTATCAAATAGGCTATCAAACTTTTTAAAGTTGTAATTAGGTCTTAAAAATGTCAATTTAGTAATCAAGACATAATTACATGTTAGTGACCTGTAATACTAGGTAAATATAANAATTTGGTCTTAAAAATGTCAATTTAGTTTATCAAGGAATAATTATCTGTTAGTGACCTGTAATACCAGTTAAATATAAATGTCACTTTTTTTTTTTTGCATAAAATATATCAAATAGGCTATCAAACTTTATTTTTAAAGTCAATTAGACCCTCAAAATTTTTAAAGTGGCAATTAGCTACTTAAACATGTCAATTTAGTAATCAAGTCATAATTACTTGTTAGTAAACTGTAATAGCAGGTAAATATAAATTTTACTTTTTTTTTTTTTCATAAAATGTATCAAATAGGCTATCAAACTTTTTAAAGTTGCAATTAGGTCTTAAAAATGTCAATTTAGTTTATCAAGGCATAATTCCCTGTTAGTGATCTGTAATACCAAGTAAATATAAATGTCCCTTTTTTTTTTCATAATATGTATCAAATAGGCATTCAAACTTTATATGTAAAGTCAATTAGACTCTAAACCTTTTTAAAGTTACAATTGGGTACATACAAATGTCAATTTAGTCTATCAAGGCATAATTCCCTGTTAGTGATCTGTAATACCAAGTAAATATAAATGTCCCTTTTTTTTTTCATAATATGTATCAAATAGGCATTCAAACTTTATATGTAAAGTCAATTAGACTCTAAACCTTTTTAAAGTTACAATTGGGTACATACAAATGTCAATTTAGTCTATCAAGGCATAATTCCCTGTTAGTGATCTGTAATACCAAGTAAATATAAATGTCCCTTTTTTTTTTCATAATATGTATCAAATAGGCATTCAAACTTTATATGTAAAGTCAATTAGACTCTAAACCTTTTTAAAGTTACAATTGGGTACATACAAATGTCAATTTAGTCTATCAAGGCATAATTCCCTGTTAGTGATCTGTAATACCAAGTAAATATAAATGTCCCTTTTTTTTTTCATAATATGTATCAAATAGGCATTCAAACTTTATATGTAAAGTCAATTAGACTCTAAACCTTTTTAAAGTTACAATTGGGTACATACAAATGTCAATTTAGTCTATCAAGGCATAATTCCCTGTTAGTGATCTGTAATACCAAGTAAATATAAATGTCCCTTTTTTTTTTCATAATATGTATCAAATAGGCATTCAAACTTTATATGTAAAGTCAATTAGACTCTAAACCTTTTTAAAGTTACAATTGGGTACATACAAATGTCAATTTAGTCTATCAAGGCATAATTCCCTGTTAGTGATCTGTAATACCAAGTAAATATAAATGTCCCTTTTTTTTTTCATAATATGTATCAAATAGGCATTCAAACTTTATATGTAAAGTCAATTAGACTCTAAACCTTTTTAAAGTTACAATTGGGTACATACAAATGTCAATTTAGTCTATCAAGGCATAATTCCCTGTTAGTGATCTGTAATACCAAGTAAATATAAATGTCCCTTTTTTTTTTCATAATATGTATCAAATAGGCATTCAAACTTTATATGTAAAGTCAATTAGACTCTAAACCTTTTTAAAGTTACAATTGGGTACATACAAATGTCAATTTAGTCTATCAAGGCATAATTCCCTGTTAGTGATCTGTAATACCAAGTAAATATAAATGTCCCTTTTTTTTGCATAAAATATATCAAATAGACTATCAAACGTGGGAATGTGGCAATTAGTTACTTAAAAATGGCAATTTAGGTGATCAAGGCATAATTACCTGTTACTGACATTTAATACCAGGTAAAAATAAATGTCATTTCTTTTGCACAAAATTGATCAAATAGGCTATCAAACTTTCTCTTTAAACTCAATTAGAACCTCCCAGTTTTTAAAATGGCAATTAGGGACTTAAACATGTCAATTTAGTACTCCAGGCCTAATTACCTGTTAGTGACCTGTAATATCAGGTAAACATAAATGTCACTTTTCTTTTGCATAAAATGTATCAAATAAGCTATCAAACTTTTTGAAGTTGCGATTAGGTACTTAAAAATGTGAATTTAGTTTATCAAGGAATAATTATCTGTTAGTGACCTGTAATACCAGTTAAATATAAATGTCACTTTTTTTTTTTGCATAAAATATATCAAATAGGGTATCAAACTTTATTTTTAAAGTCAATTAGACCCTCAAAATTTTTAAAGTGGCAATTAGCTACTTAAACATGTCAATTTAGTAATCAAGGCATAATTACTTGTTAGTAAACTGTAATAGCGGGTAAATATAAATTTTACTTTTTTTTTTTTTCATAAAATGTATCAAATAGGCTATCAAACTTTTTAAAGTTGTAATTAGGTCTTAAAAATGTCAATTTAGTTTATCAAGTCATAATTACCTGTTACTGACATGTAATACCAGGTAAAAATAAATGTCATTTCTTTTGCACAAAATTTATCAAATAGGCTATCAAACTTTCTCTTTAAAGTCAATTACACCCTCAAACTTTTTAAAGTTGCAATTAGGTACTTAAACATGTCAATTTAGTAATCAAGGCATAATTACCTGTTAGTGACCAGTAATACCAGGTAAATATAAATGTCACTTTTTTTTTTCATAAAATGTACCAAATAGACTATCAAACTTTTTAAAGTTGCAATTAGTTACTTAAAAATGTCAATTTAGTTCATCAAGGCATAATCACCTGTTAGTGACCTATAATACTAGGTAAATGTAAATGTCACTTTTTTTTGCGATAAATGTATCAAATAGACTATCAAACTTTCTTTTTAAACTCAACTAGAACCTCAAACTTTTTAAAGTGGCAATTAGGGACTTAAACATGTCAATTTAGTAATCAAAGCATAATTACCTGTTAGTGAACTGTAATAGCAGGTAAATATAAATGTCACTTTTTTTTTCAAAAAATCTATCAAAAAGGCTATCAAACTTTTTATAGTTGCAATTAGTTATTTAAAAATGTCAATTTAGTTAATCAAGGCATAATTACCTGTTAGTGACATCTAATACCAAGTAAATATAAATATCACTTTTTTTTTGCATAAAATGTATCAAATAGGCTATCAAACTTTCTCTTTAAAGTCAATTAGACCCTCAAACTTTTTAAATTTGCAATTAGGTACTTAAACATGTCAATTTAGTAATCAAGACATAATTACCCGTTAGTGATCTGTAATACCAGGTAAATATAAATGTCACTTTTTATTTTGCATAAAATTTATCAAATTGACTATCAAACATTCTCTTTAAACTCAATTACAACCTCAAACTTTTTAAAATGGCAATTAGGGACTTAAACATGTCAATTTAGTAATCAAGGCATAATTACATGTTAGTGACCTGTAATACTAGGTAAATATAAATGTCACTTTTCTTTTGCATAAAATGTATCAAATAAGCTATCAAACTTTTTGAAGTTGCAATTAGGTACTTAAAAATGTGAATTTAGTTCATCAAGGCATAATTACCTGTTAGTGACCTGTAATACTAGGTAAATATAAATGTCACTTTTCTTTTGCATAAAATGTATCAAATAAGCTATCAAACTTTTTGAAGTTGCAATTAGGTACTTAAAAATGTGAATTTAGTTCATCAAGGCATAATTACCTGTTAGTGACCTGTAATACTAGGTAAATATAAATGTCACTTTTCTTTTGCATAAAATGTATCAAATAAGCTATCAAACTTTTTGAAGTTGCAATTAGGTACTTAAAAATGTGAATTTAGTTCATCAAGGCATAATTACCTGTTAGTGACCTGTAATACTAGGTAAATATAAATGTCACTTTTCTTTTGCATAAAATGTATCAAATAAGCTATCAAACTTTTTGAAGTTGCAATTAGGTACTTAAAAATGTGAATTTAGTTCATCAAGGCATAATTACCTGTTAGTGACCTGTAATACTAGGTAAATATAAATGTCACTTTTCTTTTGCATAAAATGTATCAAATAAGCTATCAAACTTTTTGAAGTTGCAATTAGGTACTTAAAAATGTGAATTTAGTTCATCAAGGCATAATTACCTGTTAGTGACCTGTAATAGCAGGTAAATATAAATGTCACTTTTTTTTTTCATAAAATCTATCAAATAGGCTATCAAACTTTTTAAAGTTGCAATTAGGTCTTAAAAATGTGAATTTAGTTTATCAAGGCATAGTTACCTGTTAGTGATCTGTAATACCAGGTTTTATAAATGTCACTTTTTTTTTTTTTTTTGCGTAAAATGTATCAAATAGGCTATTAAACTTTTTCTTTAAAGTCAATTAGACCCTCAAACTTTTTAAAGTTGCAATTAGGTACTTAAACATGTTAATTTTGTAATCAAGACATAATTACCTGTTAGTGATCTGTAATACCAAGTAAATATAAATGTTACTTTTTATTTTGCATAAAATTTATCAAATTGACTATCAAACATTCTCTTTAAACTCAATTAGAACCTCAAAGTTTTTAAAATGGCAATTAGGGACTTAAACATGTCAATTTAGTAATCAAAGCATAATACTTGTTAGTGACTAGTAATACCAGGTAAATATAAATGTCACTTTTTTTTTTTCATAAAATGTACCAAATAGACTATCAAACTTTTTAAGGTTGCAATTACGTACTTAAAAATGTCAATTTAGTTCATCAAGGCATAATTACCTGTTAGTGACCTGTAATACCAGGTAAATGTAAATGTCACTTTTTTTTTTGCAATAAATGTATCAAATAGGCTATTAAACTTTTTCTTTAAAGTCAATTAGACCCTCAAACTTTTTAAAGTTGCAATTAGGTACTTAAAAATGTCAATTTAGTTTATCAAGGCATAATTACTTGTTAGTGATCTGTAATAGCAGGTAAATATAAATGTCATTTATTTTTTCATAAAATCTATCAAATAGGCTATCAAACTTTTTAAAGTTGCCATTAGGTACTTAAAAATGTCAATTTAGTTTATCAAGACATAATTACCTGTTAGTGACCTGTAATAACAAGTAAATATAAATGTCACTTTTTTTTGCATAAAATATATCAAATAGACTATCAAACTTTCTCTTTAAACTCAATTAGAACCACAAACTTTTTAAAGTGGAAATTAGTGATTTAAACATGTCAATTTAGTAATCAAGGCATAATTACCTGTTAGTGACCTGTAATAGCAGATAAATATAAATGTCACTTTTTTTTTCATAAAATCTACCAAATAGGCTATAAAACTTTTTAAAGCATAAATTTAGTGACCAGTAATACCAGGTAAATATAAATGTCACTTTTTTTTTTTATAAAATGTACCAAATAGACTATCAAACTTTTTAAAGTTGCAATTAGGTACTTAAAAATGTCAATTTAGTTATCAAGGCATAATTACCTGTTAGTGACCTATAATACCAGGTAAATGTAAATGTCACTTTTTTTTGCCATAAATGTATCAAATAGATTATCAAAGTTTCTCTTTAAACTCAACTAGAACCTCAAACTTTTTAAAGTGGCAATTAGGGACTTAAACATGTCAATTTAGTAATCAAGACATAATTACCTGTTAGTGATCTGTAATACCAAGTAAATATAAATGTTACTTTTTATTTTGCATAAAATTTATCAAATTGACTATCAAACATTCTCTTTAAACTCAATTAGAACCTCAAACTTTTTAAAATGGCAATTAGGGAATTAAACATGTCAATTTAGTAATCAAGGCATAATACTTGTTAGTGACTAGTAATACCAGGTAAATATAAATGTCACTTTTTTTTTTCATAAAATGTACCAAATAGACTATCAAACTTTTTAAAGTTGCAATTACGTACTTAAAAATGACAATTTAGTTCATCAAGGCATAATTACCTGTTAGTGACCTGTAATACCAGGTAAATGTAAATGTCACTTTTTTTTTGCAATAAATGTATCAAATAGACTATCAAACTTTCTCTTTAAACTCAACTAGAACCTCAAACTTTTTAAAGTGGCAATTAGGTACTTAAACATATCAATTTAGTAATCAAGGCATAATTACCTGTTAGTGACCAGTAATAGCAGGTAAATATAAATGTCATTTTTTTTCATAAAATGTATCAAATAGGCTATCAAACTTTTTGAAGTTGCAATTAGGAACTTAAAAATGTCAATTTAGTTCATCAAAGCATAATACCTGTGTAACCCCTCGGTTTTTCCGACAAAGTTAAGGTTCGAGAATATTGATATAAAATCTTTTTTTTAAACTATGACATTTAAGAGAAGGCTTCTCGGTGTTCGAAAGAATTTTTTTTTTAAATATAAGATTAATTATCGATAAGCTGCGAACTACGTACCGGTCACGAACCGTAACATTTTTAAGGATGTAGATTCAATTCGAATTTTCCTAGAATTGGGATTATTAAGTATCATACGATTAAGCCTGAAATTCTAGTTAGTTCAAGGGGAATTTTTAAATGGACTGTAAGGGATAAATTATTACGGACTCTGTACCTAAATTTAGCGGAATACCGGAAAATTCCCAAAATTGGTGAGTTACGACGGGAATATTTTTAGGATAATTTTGGTATTAGAATTTTCCCGAATTAAGTTATAATCCTCCGAACATTCATCTGATTTAAGCATAAACTGGCCAATTAGATTTGAGATCTTGTAAGGACTCCATGGGGTGTTGACATGTGGCAAGTAAATCTAAGCTTGGATTGAGCAATTAAT
Organism: Ipomoea triloba; assembly: GCF_003576645.1. Taxonomy (NCBI): domain Eukaryota; kingdom Viridiplantae; phylum Streptophyta; class Magnoliopsida; order Solanales; family Convolvulaceae; genus Ipomoea; species Ipomoea triloba. The sequence continues at coordinate 30,847,143 of NC_044918.1, forward strand.
GAAGCATTAATGAAGGTATGGCCTAGTTGCACTTGTTACTTGATCTTCAAGAACAATATCACACAAGATCACATGATCATCTCTCTCTCTCTCTCATTTTCGTGAGACACACTTAGGGGAAGAAGAAGAGAATTATTTTAGCTTAGTCTTCCATTGTGATCCAAGAACACCTTAGGCATTTCTTCAATTCCAAGAGCTCAACTCTAGGTAAGAACTTCGGTTTTGTTCGGATCAATCCCTTCTAAGACTTAAGCTTGAACTTAAGATTTATGGAAACATTATATTATGGTGTTTTACTAGGATCTTTGGGGAAGGAACCCAAGGAAGGCACCATCAACTAAGTACGGTTTAAAGGTTTCTACAAAGGTAAGGAATCCTTTAAGTTGGCTCAATCACTTGAAGGTAGACAAATGCTAGTAAATTACATGATTAGGAATTTTTACATGAAAATTATGTGCTATGTTATAGATCTAAAAGTTGTCTCAAAAATCTTTACTTTGATTTTTGGTAAATTTGTTACGCATGTTCATAGCTATTTTTATGCATGTATATGTTGTATGAAGTCCATAAATGCTTATACTTGTGAAAATAGTGAAAAGAAATAAGGATAGTCTCTGGCAGTAACTTCCGAGATTTACTGGGAAAAATCGGTAAGGTATTTTGATCCCATTTTTTTTAGACATGTAGATCTATAAGTGTAGAACCTGCATATAAAATTTCATAATGATCGGAGTAGTATAATTATGGTTTTCGCATATTTTTCTAAAACTGGTCCAGAGAGAAAAACAGCACACTGCCAAGGGCAAAAAGGGAATTTTCTGTGTTTATTCGCGGATCAAAATGACCAAAACTTTTTATGGACATCAAGTACTATATGTTGGGGTTCTACCATAAAACTTTCAAGTGAAAAAGAGTTCGGGAACTATTTTTACCGGCTCAATCTTTCGGACTGCGCCAAGCTGAAATTTTCTGAA
>NC_044918.1:30848810-30855544 GCF_003576645.1 Ipomoea triloba
ATTCATACTGCAGAGCGAAGTCTATTCGCTGAGTGATGTGTGAGATTTTGTATGATTGATTCATACTGCAGAGCGAAGTCTATTCGTTGAGTGAAGTTGTGAGAACTAACTGTCGGGTGTCTCGAACAGCAGTGTGGGTGTTGTGTTTCTCACGTGTGAATTAATGGCTATGTTATGTGCCGGAATTACTTATATAATGTGGAATTGCTTGCTGTTAGAGTGATTGCAAGTAGACTGCGACTGTTGGGTAACGTTTATCTTACTTTACTTATTATTGTTGCTGTTTTCGAAACCTTTGTTTACTTTCGAGTGACAATGGATTTCCTTACTTAGCCGTCGCGCTAACTACACTTCATTGTGTCCTTTATCAGATGCAATCTAGTACAGGTTCTTGCAGCCCTCCGGACTCAGATCCGTCTGAGTTCGAGTTCCCTATATATGAGTATGATGATTATGCACAGTACTTAGTAGATGGAGATCCCTATGCCCCTGGCTATGCACCTAACCCGCCGGCGCTGATCTGTACTCCAGACCCCACTCCTGCTCCAGACTCGCCAGAGGTACATGTGTGGACCCCTGCTCCCGTCGAGCCTCTTTGTCCCTTCGATGCCCTACAGGCCAGTCACGGTTTCTATCCCATAGAGATCGTTCCTAATAGTCATCCTCTAGAGTTCGTGGTTCATTATCCGTACCCATGGGATCCGAGTCCCCCGGATTACCATGACAAATGGATGATGTATATGAGTACTTGTCGGTTTCTAGACCATATTATGTGGTTTGAGGATGATTGGCACGTGGTTTGGGGCACCTATACGGGCCCGGTGTACCACTCACTAGACTAGGTAGAGTCTAGAGTAGGGGGAGTTCAGTAGTGTTTTGTGTAAATGTACCTTTTGCTAACTCTGATGGTTGTCTAGCCAGGTCTTATCAAACTCTCTCGATGGGTTGTATTATTGTTAAACCCTCCTTGTTTTTGGTAGCTTGTTAGCTACGTTCTTTTCGATGATGTATGACGCAGTTTCATTCTAATGATTACCTTGAATTTTGACGCCAAGAAACACGATCCTTGTTTTTAGTTTGTTAGCCTGTGCATCTAGAATAAATCCTATCTGAATAAGGTCGGGTTTAGCCTAGGTGTGGCGGTAACTACTCCGGTTGTACGGTATAGCCGAGTCGGGGTGTTACAACCTGTTAGGTACCTGTAATACCAGATAAATATAAATGTCACTTTTTTTTTAATAAAATGGATCAAATAGGCTATCAAACTTTTTAAAGTGGCAATTAGGTACTTAAAAATGTCAATTTAGTCCATCAAGGCATAATTACCTGTTAGTTACCTGTAATACCAGGTAAATTTAAATGTCACTTTTTTTTCGTAAAATTTATCAAATAGGCTATTAAACTTTATCTTTAAAGTCAATTAGACTCTAAACCTTTTTAAAGTTACAATTAGGTACATAGAAATGTCAATTTAGTTTATCAAGGCATAATTACCTGGTAGTGACCTGTAATAGCAGGTAAATATAAATGTCACTTTTTATTTTCATAAAATGTATCAAATAGGCTACAAACTTTTTAAAGTTTCAATTTGGTCTTAAAAATGTCAATTTAATTTATCAAGGCATAATTACCTGTTAGTGACCTGTAATAACAGGTAAATGTAAATGTCACTTTTTTTTTTGCAATAAATGTATCAAATAGGCTATCATACTTTCTCTTTAAAGTCAATTAGACCCTCAAACTTTTTAAAGTTGCAATTAGGTACTTAAACATGTCAATTTTGTAACAAGACATAATTACCTGTTAGTGATCTGTAATAACAGGTAAATATAAATGTCACTTTTTATTTTGCATAAAATTTATCAAATTGACTATCAAACATTCTCTTTAAACTCAATTAGAACCTCAAACTTTTTAAAATGGCAATTAGGGACTTAAACATGTCAATTTAGTAATCAAGGCATAATACTTGTTAGTGACTAGTAATACCAGGTAAATATAAATGTCACTTTTTTTTTTTCATAAAATGTACCAAATAGACTATCAAACTTTTTAAAGTTGCAATTACGTACTTAAAAATGACAATTTAGTTCATCAAAGCATAATTACCTGTTAGTGACCTGTAATACCAGGTAAATGTAAATGTCACTTTTTTTTGCAATAAATGTATCAAATAGACTATCAAACTTTCTCTTTAAACTCAACTAGAACCTCAAACTTTTTAAAGTGGCAATTAGGTACGTAAACATATCAATTTAGTAATCAAGGCATAATTACCTGTTAGTGACCAGTAATAGCAGGTAAATATAAATGTCATTTTTTTTTCATAAAATGTATCAAATAGGCTATCAAACTTTTTGAAGTAGCAATTAGGAACTTAAAAATGTCAATTTAGTTCATCAAAGCATAATACCTGTTAGGTACCTGTAATACCAGGTAAATGTAAATGTCACTTTTTTTTNTTTTTTTTTTTCATAAAATGTACCAAATAGACTATCAAACTTTTTAAAGTTGCAATTACGTACTTAAAAATGACAATTTAGTTCATCAAAGCATAATTACCTGTTAGTGACCTGTAATACCAGGTAAATGTAAATGTCACTTTTTTTTGCAATAAATGTATCAAATAGACTATCAAACTTTCTCTTTAAACTCAACTAGAACCTCAAACTTTTTAAAGTGGCAATTAGTTACATAAACATGTCAATTTAGTAATCAAGGCATAATACTTGTTAGTGACTAGTAATACCAGGTAAATATAAATGTCACTTTTTTTTTTTCATAAAATGTACCAAATAGACTATCAAACTTTTTAAAGTTGCAATTACGTACTTAAAAATGACAATTTAGTTCATCAAAGCATAATTACCTGTTAGTGACCTGTAATACCAGGTAAATGTAAATGTCACTTTTTTTTGCAATAAATGTATCAAATAGACTATCAAACTTTCTCTTTAAACTCAACTAGAACCTCAAACTTTTTAAAGTGGCAATTAGGTACGTAAACATATCAATTTAGTAATCAAGGCATAATTACCTGTTAGTGACCAGTAATAGCAGGTAAATATAAATGTCATTTTTTTTTCATAAAATGTATCAAATAGGCTATCAAACTTTTTGAAGTAGCAATTAGGAACTTAAAAATGTCAATTTAGTTCATCAAAGCATAATACCTGTTAGGTACCTGTAATACCAGGTAAATGTAAATGTCACTTTTTTTTGCAATAAATGTATCAAATAGACTATCAAACTTTCTCTTTAAACTCAACTAGAACCTCAAACTTTTTAAAGTGGCAATTAGATACATAAACATGTCAATGTAGTAATCAAGGCATAATTACCTGTTAGTGACCTGTAATAACAGCTAAATGTAAATGTCACTTTTTTTTGCAATAAATGTATCAAATAGACTATCAAACTTTTTAAAGTTGCAATTAGGTACCTAAAAATGTCAATTTAGTTCATCAAGGCATAATACCTGTTAGTGACCTGTAATAACAGCTAAATGTAAATGTCACTTTTTTTTGCAATAAATGTATCAAATAGACTATCAAACTTTTTAAAGTTGCAATTAGGTACTTAAAAATGTCAATTTAGTCCATCAAGGCATAATTACCTGTTAGTGACCAGTAATAGCAGGTAAATATAAATGTCATTTTTTTTTCATAAAATGTATCAAATAGGCTATCAAACTTTTTAAAGTTGCAATTAGGTACTTAAAAATGTCAATTTAGTCCATCAAGGCATAATTACCTGTTAGTTACCTGTAATACCAGGTAAATTTAAATGTCACTTTTTTTTCGTAAAATTTATCAAATAGGCTATTAAACTTTATCTTTAAAGTCAATTAGACTCTAAACCTTTTTAAAGTTACAATTAGGTACATAGAAACGTCAATTTAGTTTATCAAGGCATAATTACCTGGTAGTGACCTGTAATAGCAGGTAAATATAAATGTCACTTTTTATTTTCATAAAATGTATCAAATAGGCTACAAACTTTTTAAAGTTTCAATTTGGTCTTAAAAATGTCAATTTAGTTCATCAAGGCATAATTATCTGTTAGTGACCTGTAATACCAGGTAAATCTAAATGTCACTTTTTTTTTGTAATAAATGTATCAAATAGGCTATCAAACTTTCTCTTTAAAGTCAATTAGACCTTCAAACTTTTTAAAGTTACAATTAGGTACTTAAACATGTCAATTTAGTAACAAGACATAATTACCTGTTAGTGATCTGTAATAACAGGTAAATATAAATGTCACTTTTTATTTTGCATAAAATTTATCAAATTGACTATCAAACATTCTTTTTAAACTCAATTAGAACCTCAAACTTTTAAAAATGGCAATTAGGGACTTAAACATGTCAATTTAGTAATCAAGGCATAATTACATGTTAGTAACCTGTAATACTAGGTAAATATAAACGTCACTTTTCTTTTGCATAAAATGTATCAAATAAGCTATCAAACTTTTTGAAGTTGCAATTAGGTACTTAAAAATGTCAATTTAGTAATCAAGGCATAATTACCTGTTAGTAAACTGTAATAGCAGGTAAATATAAATTTTACTTTTTTTTTTCATAAAATGTATCAAATAGGCTATCAAACTTTTTAAAGTTGCAATTAGGTCTTAAAAATGTCAATTTAGTTTATCAAGGCATAATTCTTGTTAGTGACCTGCAATACCAGGTAAATATAAATGTCACTTTTTTTTTCATAAAATGTATCAAATAGGCTACCAAAATTTCTCTTTAAAGTCAATTAGACCCTCAAACTTTTTAAAATTGTAATTAGGTACTTAAATATGTCAATTTTGTAATCAAGGCATAATTAGCTGTTAGTCACCTGTAATACAGGTAAATATAAATGTCACTTTTTTTTTTCATAAAATGTATCAAATAGGCTATCAAACTTTTTAAAGTTGCAATTAGGTACTTAATAATGTCAATTTAATTCATCAAGGCATAATTACCTGTTAGTGACCTGTAATACCACGTAATATAAATGTCACTTTTTTTTCATAAAATCTATCAAATAGGCTATCAAAATTTTTAAAGTTGCAATTAGATACTTAAAAATGTCAATTTAGTTTATCAAGGCATAATTACCTGTTACTGACCTGTAATAGCAGGTAAATATAAATGTCACTTTTTTTTTCATAAAATCTATCAAATAGGCTATCAAACTTTTTAAAGTTGCAATTAGGTCGTAAAAATGTCAATTTAGTTTATCAAGGCATAATTACCTGTTAGTGACCTGTAATAGCAGGTAAATATAAATGTCATTTTTTTCATAAAATCTATCAAATAGACTCTCAAAGTTTTTAAAGTTGCAATTAGATACTTAAAAATGTCAATTTAGTTTATCAAGGCATAATTACCTGTTACTGACATGTAATACCAGGTAAAAATAAATGTCACTTTTTTTTGCACAAAATGTATCAAATAGGCTATCAAACTTTCTCTTTAAAGTCAATTACACCCTCAAACTTTTTAAAGTTGCAATTAGGTACTTAAACATGTCAATGTAGTAATCAAGGCATAATTACCTCTTAGTGACCAGTAATACCAGGTAAATATAAATGTCACTTTTTTTTCATAAAATGTACCAAATAGACTATCAAACTTTTTAAAGTTGCAATTAGGTACTTAAAAATGTCAATTTAGTTAATCAAGGCATAAATACCTGTTAGTGACCTATAATACCAGGTAAATGTAAATGTCACTTTTTTTTTGCAATAAATGTATCAGGTAAATGTAAATGTCACTTTTTTTTTGCAATAAATGTATCAAATAGGCTATCAAACTTTCTCTTTAAAGTCAATTAGACCCTCAAACTTTTTAAATTTGCAATTAGGTACTTAAACATGTCAATTTAGTAATCAAGACATAATTACCTATTAGTGATCTGTAATAGCAGATAAATATAAATGTCACTCTTTATTTTGCATAAAATTTATCAAATTGACAATCAAACATTCTCTTTAAACTCAATTAGAACATCAAACTTTTTAAAATGGCAATTAGGGACTTAAACATGTCAATTTAGTAATCAAGGCATAATTACATGTTAGTGAACTGTAATACCAGGTAAATATAAACGTCACTTTTCTTTTGCATAAAATGTATCAAATAAGCTATCAAACTTTTTAAAGTTGCAATTAGGTACTTAAAAATGTGAATTTAGTTTATCAAGGCATAATTACCTGTTAGTGACCTGTAATATCAGGTGAACATAAATGTCACTTTTTTTTTTCATAAAATGTATCAAATAGGCTATCAAACTTTTTAAAGATGCAATTAGGTACTTAAACATGTCAATTTAGTTCATCAAGGCATAATTCTTGTTAGTGACCTGTAATATAAATGTCACTTTTTTTTCATAAAATGTATCAAATAGGCTACCAAAATTTCTCTTTAAAGTCAATTAGACCCTCANGGCTAGGGCAAACCTCTCCTTCAAATGAAATCTGCGGAGGGCAGAGGATGCTCTGGGTGGTGCAGTCTCCAATCGGATTTTGTCCCAAAACTCCTGCTTATCCATGTTGTAGTCCGATAGGTGCTTGACTGCCTCCTCCGACGTAGCAAAGTCGAATGCTGCTCGTAAATCACCCACGGAGATTGTTACGTCTATTTCGTTGAAGCGGCTTTCAACCTTGCCCTTCGTGACCTTGGCATGAGTGAACCATTCTGTGTAGTCGAGGTCATGAATGGTTCGGTAGTCATGCGT
>NC_044918.1:30856531-30862456 GCF_003576645.1 Ipomoea triloba
AAACTTTTTAAAGTTGCAATTAGGTCGTAAAAATGTCAATTTAGTTTATCAAGGCATAATTACCTGTTAGTGACCTGTAATAGCAGGTAAATATAAATGTCATTTTTTTCATAAAATCTATCAAATAGACTCTCAAAGTTTTTAAAGTTGCAATTAGATACTTAAAAATGTCAATTTAGTTTATCAAGGCATAATTACCTGTTACTGACCTGTAATAGCAGGTAAATATAAATGTCACTTTTTTTTTCATAAAATCTATCAAATAGGCTATCAAACTTTTTAAAGTTGCAATTAGGTCGTAAAAATGTCAATTTAGTTTATCAAGGCATAATTACCTGTTAGTGACCTGTAATAGCAGGTAAATATAAATGTCATTTTTTTCATAAAATCTATCAAATAGACTCTCAAAGTTTTTAAAGTTGCAATTAGATACTTAAAAATGTCAATTTAGTTTATCAAGGCATAATTACCTGTTACTGACATGTAATACCAGGTAAAAATAAATGTCACTTTTTTTTGCACAAAATGTATCAAATAGGCTATCAAACTTTCTCTTTAAAGTCAATTACACCCTCAAACTTTTTAAAGTTGCAATTAGGTACTTAAACATGTCAATGTAGTAATCAAGGCATAATTACCTCTTAGTGACCAGTAATACCAGGTAAATATAAATGTCACTTTTTTTTCATAAAATGTACCAAATAGACTATCAAACTTTTTAAAGTTGCAATTAGGTACTTAAAAATGTCAATTTAGTTAATCAAGGCATAAATACCTGTTAGTGACCTATAATACCAGGTAAATGTAAATGTCACTTTTTTTTTGCAATAAATGTATCAAATAGGCTATCAAACTTTCTCTTTAAAGTCAATTAGACCCTCAAACTTTTTAAATTTGCAATTAGGTACTTAAACATGTCAATTTAGTAATCAAGACATAATTACCTATTAGTGATCTGTAATAGCAGATAAATATAAATGTCACTCTTTATTTTGCATAAAATTTATCAAATTGACAATCAAACATTCTCTTTAAACTCAATTAGAACATCAAACTTTTTAAAATGGCAATTAGGGACTTAAACATGTCAATTTAGTAATCAAGGCATAATTACATGTTAGTGAACTGTAATACCAGGTAAATATAAACGTCACTTTTCTTTTGCATAAAATGTATCAAATAAGCTATCAAACTTTTTAAAGTTGCAATTAGGTACTTAAAAATGTGAATTTAGTTTATCAAGGCATAATTACCTGTTAGTGACCTGTAATATCAGGTGAACATAAATGTCACTTTTTTTTTTCATAAAATGTATCAAATAGGCTATCAAACTTTTTAAAGATGCAATTAGGTACTTAAACATGTCAATTTAGTTCATCAAGGCATAATTCTTGTTAGTGACCTGTAATATCAGGTGAACATAAATGTCACTTTTTTTTTTCATAAAATGTATCAAATAGGCTATCAAACTTTCTCTTTAAAGTCAATTAGACCCTCAAACTTTTTAAATTTGCAATTAGGTACTTAAACATGTCAATTTAGTTCATCAAGGCATAATTCTTGTTAGTGACCTGTAATATCAGGTGAACATAAATGTCACTTTTTTTTTTCATAAAATGTATCAAATAGGCTATCAAACTTTTTAAAGATGCAATTAGGTACTTCAAATAGGCTATCAAACTTTTTAAAGATGCAATTAGGTACTTAAACATGTCAATTTAGTTCATCAAGGCATAATTCTTGTTAGTGACCTGTAATATCAGGTGAACATAAATGTCACTTTTGTTAGTGACCTGTAATATCAGGTGAACATAAATGTCACTTTTTTTTTTCATAAAATGTATCAAATAGGCTATCAAACTTTTTAAAGATGCAATTAGGTACTTCAAATAGGCTATCAAACTTTTTAAAGATGCAATTAGGTACTTAAACATGTCAATTTAGTTCATCAAGGCATAATTCTTGTTAGTGACCTGTAATATAAATGTCACTTTTTTTTCATAAAATGTATCAAATAGGCTACCAAAATTTCTCTTTAAAGTCAATTAGACCCTCAAACTTTTTAAAATTGTAATTAGGTACTTAAATATGAAAATTTAGTAATCAAGGCATAATTACCTGTTAGTCACCTGTAATACAGGTAAATATAAATGTCACTTTTTTTTTTCATAAAATGTATCAAATAGGCTATCAAACTTTTTAAAGTTGCAATTAGATACTTAAAAATATCAATTTAGTTTATCAAGGCATAATTACCTGTTAGTCACCTGTAATACAGGTAAATATAAATGTCACTTTTTTTTTTCATAAAATGTATCAAATAGGCTATCAAACTTTTTAAAGTTGCAATTAGATACTTAAAAATATCAATTTAGTTTATCAAGGCATAATTACCTGTTACTGACCTGTAATAGCAGGTAAATATAAATGTCACTTTTTTTTTCATAAAATCAATCAAATAGGCTATCAAACTTTTTAAAGTTGCAATTAGGTCGTAAAAATGTCAATTTAGTTTATCAAGGCATAATTACCTGTTAGTGACCTGTAATAGCAGGTAAATATAAATGTCACTTTTTTTTTCATAAAATCAATCAAATAGGCTATCAAACTTTTTAAAGTTGCAATTAGGTCGTAAAAATATCAATTTAGTTTATCAAGGCATAATTACCTGTTACTGACCTGTAATAGCAGGTAAATATAAATGTCACTTTTTTTTTCATAAAATCAATCAAATAGGCTATCAAACTTTTTAAAGTTGCAATTAGGTCGTAAAAATGTCAATTTAGTTTATCAAGGCATAATTACCTGTTAGTGACCTGTAATAGCAGGTAAATATAAATGTCATTTTTTTTCATAAAATCTATCAAATAGACTCTCAAAGTTTTTAAAGTTGCAATTAGATACTTAAAAATGTCAATTTAGTTTATCAAGGCATAATTACCTGTTACTGACCTGTAATAGCAGGTAAATATAAATGTCATTTTTTTTCATAAAATCTATCAAATAGACTCTCAAAGTTTTTAAAGTTGCAATTAGATACTTAAAAATGTCAATTTAGTTTATCAAGGCATAATTACCTGTTACTGACCTGTAATAGCAGGTAAATATAAATGTCACTTTTTTTTTTCATAAAATCTATCAAATAGGCTATTAAACTTTTTAAAGTTGCAATTAGGTCGTAAAAATGTCAATTTAGTTTATCAAGGCATAATTACCTGTTGTTGGTCCCAAGGGGATGGGGTACAAGTCTAGAGGGGGGGGGTGAATAGACTTGTATAAGATTTTGCAAATCTTTTCGACCTCTCGTGTGTATTGAACTTAGGATGTTTAGGTTCGATACCTCACGAGGTGAAGACAAAGTTTTATGCGCAGCGGAAATATTATCCCCTTTTGGTTAGCACGAGTTTGGGTTAGTTCGAGAGGTGTGATTATATGCAGTGCAATCGAGAAGTTAGCGAGAGATAAAAACAGAAAGTAAATGCAAGAGAGATTTTTAAGTGGTTCGGCCAACCCGCCTACTTCCACTCTTCTTCCAGAAACTCCCTGGAAGGATTGCACTAAAACCTTCCCTTTCTAGTACAATAACGAGCGTTTGAGCTTTGATCACCAAGCCCGCGTCAAGCCTCAGGTTTCTTTCGCACGGACAGCAGCCAGGATACTCCGCCTCCCTTGCTTAATCCAAAGCAAGACGTTGTTGATAGTCACAGTTGAATGTAACGATCTCCAATCTGACCACAAGCTATCGTTGAATCAACTTTGATGTAGAGCAGCTTTGGTCACCTTCTGGATGTATGACAGTTTAACTTTGTAACTCTCTTCGAACACTAAGATGTGTTCTCTCGCTGTATTGAATATCAGGATGATATTCCAAGTTAAGCACTTTGCACTGGAACGTTTTTATCAGACACCTCTTGTTAACCTCTTGACCTTTTTCACAACCCCTTGTTTTTCACTTCTCCTTTTCTTTGTGTCTTTACGTCCTTATATATGAGAGTAGAGGAATAATTCCGTTGGAGGGAAAATTATTCCGTTTGAAATTTGTCTCCCATGCTGATCATGGGTCTTGCATATTTTCAGCATATTTTCATGGAGTGGTGATCTTGTAACTTGAACCTCTTTGTCTTGTAGTGAATGTTCCATAGTTCACTTTTCTTGAGTCCATGCTCCACTTTCGTCTTTTGGTAAAAGTTACTCTTTTTATATTCCCATTATTCCTTGTTTGTAGGGAATCAGACCACTTCAGCATTGGTGCACCTTTTGACCGTTTGTGGTGGAGGTCTGACGTGTCATCCACTTCCGTCCATTTTGAAACCTCCCGCTCAGCACCTCTTCAATATTTTATCTCCATGATATTCTTCTTCTCCAAACTTAGAGTATTTTGTCTGCACATGTTGACTAACATTCAGCCTCTTGGAGAAGTGCCCGTTTATCGAGACCATAGAAGATGTCTCGACCACTTGATGTTTCAATCCCATGTATCGAGAGGTCTATCTCTCGAATATTCTTTACGTCTCGAACTCGATAGGTATATCGAGAGGTCCTTACCTCTCGAACTTGGCTTGTGTCTCGAGACTTAGTTGATGTCTCGTAGACCCTTATTCCTCCAGAGTTGTCTCGTGCCTGCTTCTGATCTATCTGTTTGCTTACAACACGAAAACTTCTAAGTTGTTCAAACAAGTTTACCTTAAGCTTAAATATTTCCCGAGTTGAGCTCAAATTACCCGGTTGTATTTTCGCTCTTAGTTTACTTATCGAACTTACATTGTTTTGCCTATGTATCGAGACTTGGGGATTCTTACTTAACAGTTGGTATCATCAAAACCTATTACATGATGTTCCTAACAATTTCCCCCTTTTTGATGATGCCAACACTTATACTTACTTATATGGCTGATTTGAAAAAGAAAAAGCATTGATTTTATTTTCAGCGCATATGGTAAGTTTGACAACTGATCTACTAAAGCAAGAATAACCAAACTCACGCAACACCCCAACAAAAGATATATATATTATCATAACAGGAGTGTTTTACAGGGCTTTAGCAGAAAAGAAAGAAGATAAAGAACAACATCAAATTCGAATGCATGTAGACATCGAGAGCTTACTGCTTATTCGCTTTCCTCTTCTCGTTTATGGCTGCTCGTGTCTTGTGGAGGTCTTCAAAGTTCACCTGCTCTAGATATTCGTTTGATATATCCAGGTGAAGGTAATTGACAAAGGCTTCACCTATGAAGTTGCCTTCAATCACCCCATCTCTCCACCATTCGATGCATTCCGGAAGAGTGAGACCGCTATGAAGAGCTAAGTCAGTTTTGGTAAGAAGACTTACTATGATTCCATGAAGATATTCGTTTGAGTCTTCTTTGGTCCCTGCCTTGTAGCTCTGTAGGAGTAGCTTGTCTCTCTTCTCTTTGGCTGTTTGTTGTTCTTGTTTCTTTCTTCTGATTTCCTTGTCTTCTTCTCTTCTTTCTCCTATTTCCAGTGAACGCTGGATCCTTAACATATCTGCTCTTTCAGCTTCCTCCATTTGTTTTCTTGTTGACTTTGGAACTTTTGGAGGAGGAGGAGGTCCAGCTGGTTCACTTGCCGCCCTCTTCTTGCTGGTTGAAGTCCCTCCCTGAGTCTTCTTTTCCCCCTTGTTGGCATCATACCGGAGGGAAAGTAAGGAGGACAGACCGTCGAAGAGTGCATGGATTTGGGCAGGCATTTGGTGCGACAGGTCAGTGAGTATGGTTTGCATCACATCCTGTCGAAGTTCACTTGAGCGTTGGTGGGCTTGAAGTTCTGCTCGTAACTCGGCGAATTCAGTTCTCATCCTTTCAGTCTCTGCTCGAGCTACCGCAGCCTCATCCGCAGCCCTTTGTGCTGCATTCTCAGCCCACACTGCTTGTTCGAGAAGTCTTCGTTGCTTGCGGAGTCACACGT
>NC_044918.1:30862481-30862683 GCF_003576645.1 Ipomoea triloba
AGTTAAATAAAGAAGAGATCCGATGATACCTCGATAAGTGGTTTGATCGACCTCTCGACCTTCGCTGTCGACATCGATACGTAGAGAGGTTCCCATAGGTACTTTGACTGAGGATTTCCCTTCTATGTTGTATTTCCTGAGCAGATCCTTGGTGTATTTTTCCTGGTTGATGAAGATACCTTCCCTAAGCTGTCTCACTTGT
>NC_044918.1:30862708-30866235 GCF_003576645.1 Ipomoea triloba
TGCGGTAGCTCGAGCAGAGACTGAAAGGATGAGAACTGAATTCGCCGAGTTACGAGCAGAACTTCAAGCCCACCAACGCTCAAGTGAACTTCGACAGGATGTGATGCAAACCATACTCACTGACCTGTCGCACCAAATGCCTGCCCAAATCCATGCACTCTTCGACGGTTTGTCCTCCTTACTTTCCCTCCGCTATGATGCCAACAAGGGGGAAAAGAAGACTCAGGGAGGGACTTCAACCAGCAAGAAGAGGGCAAGTGAACCAGCTGGACCTCCTCCTCCTCCAAAAGTTCCAAAGTCAACAAGAAAACAAATGGAGGAAGCTGAAAGAGCAGATATGTTAAGGATCCAGCGTTCACTGGAAATAGGAGAAAGAAGAGAAGAAGACAAGGAAATCAGAAGAAAGAAACAAGAACAACAAACAGCCAAAGAGAAGAGAGACAAGCTACTCCTACAGAGCTACAAGGCAGGGACCAAAGAAGACTCAAACGAATATCTTCATGGAATCATAGTAAGTCTTCTTACCAAAACTGACTTAGCTCTTCATAGCGGTCTCACTCTTCCGGAATGCATCGAATGGTGGAGAGATGGGGTGATTGAAGGCAACTTCATAGGTGAAGCCTTTGTCAATTACTTCACCTGGATATATCAAACGAATATCTAGAGCAGGTGAACTTTGAAGACCTCCACAAGACACGAGCAGCCATAAACGAGAAGAGGAAAGCGAATAAGCAGTAAGCTCTCGATGTCTACATGCATTCGAATTTGATGTTGTTCTTTATCTTCTCTCTTTTCTGCTAAAGCCCTGTAAAACACTCCTGTTATGATAATATATATATCTTTTTGTTGGGGTGTTGCGTGAGTTTGGTTATTCTTGCTTTAGTAGATCAGTTGTCAAACTTACCATATGCGCTGAAAATAAAATCAATGCTTTTTCTTTTTCAAATCAGCCATATAAGTAAGTATAAGTGTTGGCATCATCAAAAAGGGGGAAATTGTTAGGAACATCATGTAATAGGTTTTGATGATACCAACTGTTAAGTAAGAATCCCCAAGTCTCGATACATAGGCAAAACAATGTAAGTTCGATAAGTAAACTAAGAGCGAAAATACAACCGGGTAATTTGAGCTCAACTCGGGAAATATTTAAGCTTAAGGTAAACTTGTTTGAACAACTTAGAAGTTTTCGTGTTGTAAGCAAACAGATAGATCAGAAGCAGGCACGAGACAACTCTGGAGGAATAAGGGTCTACGAGACATCAACTAAGTCTCGAGACACAAGCCAAGTTCGAGAGGTAAGGACCTCTCGATATACCTATCGAGTTCGAGACGTAAAGAATATTCGAGAGATAGACCTCTCGATACATGGGATTGAAACATCAAGTGGTCGAGACATCTTTTATGGTCTCGATAAACCGGCACTTCTCCAAGAGCTGAATGTTAGTCAATGTGCATAAAATACTCTAAGTTTGG
The DNA here is from genome assembly GCF_003576645.1 of Ipomoea triloba. NCBI lineage: Eukaryota > Viridiplantae > Streptophyta > Magnoliopsida > Solanales > Convolvulaceae > Ipomoea > Ipomoea triloba. Next base: position 30,864,182 of record NC_044918.1, read on the forward strand.
AGAAGAAGAATATCATGGAGATAAAATATTGAAGAGGTGCTGAGCGGGAGGTTTCAAAATGGACGGAAGTGGATGACACGTCAGACCTCCACCACAAACGGTCAAGAAGTGCACCAATCCTGAAGTGGTCAGATTCCCCAAACAAGGAATGATGGGAACATAAAAGAGTAACTTTTTATCCAAAAGAAGCAAGTGAAGCATGAACTCAAGAAAGTGGAATATGGAATATTCACTACAAAACAAAAGGCTCAAGTTACAAGACCACTACTCCATGAAAAATGCTGAAATTGTGCAAAGACCCATGTTCGGCGTGGGGGAGACAATTTCAAACGGAATAGTTTTCCCTCCAACGGAACTATTCTTCTACTCTCATATATAAGGACGTAAAGACACAGAAGAAAAAGGGTTGAAAAAGCCTCATCCGCAGCCCTTTGTGCTGCATTCTCAGCCCACACTGCTTGTTCGAGAAGTTCTTCGTGATTGGCTTGGGAGTCACCGGAGCCAGTCACAGGTATTGCAGCGTTTCGAACAACAGCAAGTACATGCTCAAGTTGAGCCATCCTCTGAGATTGATCAGCCATGAATTGACGCACCTCGCCAATGAAAGCTCGTTCGGCCTGTTGATCAAGGTCAGAAGAAGAAGGAGAAGAAGATTGAGTGGTACCTCTAGTNCGTTCAGAAAAGCGCTCTTGACATCCATTTGATATACCTTAAAGTCTTTGAAGGCGGCATATGCGAGAAAGATGCGTATGGCTTCGAGACGTGCCACTGGAGCGAAGGTTTCATCAAAATCTATTCCTTCCTCCTGACAGTAGCCTTTGGCAACAAGTCTGGCCTTGTTCCTAACAATAACTCCATCCTCATTCATCTTGTTTCTGAAAACCCACTTTGTACCAATGACATTCTGATGATGAGGTCTCGGAACTAGTTCCCAAACGTCGTTCCTCTCGAACTGATGAAGTTCCTCTTGTATTGCTTGCACCCAATCTGCGTCCCTTAGAGCCTCATCGATCACCTTAGGCTCTATTTGAGATAGANCTATTATCTCAGGAGCAACTGGTGCACTCCACCTTTCCCTATTAACCATATCGATGGGAAAGCCTGGGAGTTGGAGCAACAAAATTTCACCCTCTCGAACTGTCTGAGCTTCATCTGTTGCATTCGAGGGTGTGGACTCAGGTGGTGGCATTAGTAAGACAGAGTTAGGTGCCACCTTATGTGCTTCAGAGGTCTCGGATTCACCTCTCGAAGCTACCTGGTCTTCTAGAGCAGATTCACTCACTTGGGACAAGGGGATTGCTGCAGTTGGAGTAGGAGTGTCAGCATCATCTCGAGCAACCCCAGAGGTCTCTCCTGGACCTCTCGTGTGTTCTACACTTTGTCCCAAGGATATTGCTGTGGCAAGCCTGATATCCTCTCGAAATTGAGCATCTAGTTCAGGATCTTCTTCAGGCTCGGCTTCATCTTCTTGTGCATCAACAGCTATGCCCTTTCCTTTGTCAGATCGACCAAGATTACTCCTGATTACTTGCATCTCATGGGCACGGTTTTGAAGCTCGTCGGCTGGGATTTCAGTGAGATCTAACCAGTTTAGTGCAAATCGTTCCTCAGCCTCCATCTCTGCTGCTCTTGAGATCAATTGATCAAAGGGACCTGTTCTCCAGTTGATCCAGCGAAGTACTCTGGAGAAGTCGTCCAAACTCGATACATTCTCAACACTTTGATTCAATCGAGATGTGATTTCAGCATTCAGCTCATCAGAGTCAGCAGGTAGGATTTCTGTTGCTGATGCACACTCCACAGCTTGTTCAGTTATCTCTCGAACAACCGAGAGATCATGTGTCAACCCATCATTCAGAAAAGCTTGCACTGGGTTCCTGACCACAGTGCCCTGACCATCAGCAGCCACCACACAGTCTAGATCTTCAGCTGCTGGAATATCTACCTCTCGAACCACCTGTCGTGGTTCCTCAACAATACCCTGTACTGGATCACTGATCCCAGTACCTTCAACTTCTCGAGCCTCCTCTTGAGGCAAACCAACAGATTCATCA
>NC_044918.1:30870554-30897249 GCF_003576645.1 Ipomoea triloba
TTTCTTCTGTGTCTTTACGTCCTTATATATGAGAGTAGAAGAATAGTTCCGTTGGAGGGAAAACTATTCCGTTTGAAATTGGTCTCCCACGCCGAACATGGGTCTTTGCACAATTTCAGCATTTTTCATGGAGTAGTGGTCTTGTAACTTGAGCCTTTTGTTTTGTAGTGAATATTCCATATTCCACTTTCTTGAGCTCATGCTTCACTTGCTTCTTTTGGATAAAGTTACTCTTTTTATGTTCCCATCATTCCTTGTTTGGGGAATCTGACCACTTCAGGATTGGTGCACTTCTTGACCGTTTGTGGTGGAGGTCTGACGTGTCATCCACTTCCGTCCATTTTGAAACCTCCCGCTCAGCACCTCTTCAATATTTTATCTCCATGATATTCTTCTTCTCCAAACTTAGAGTATTTTATCTGCACATGTTGACTAACATTCAGCCTCTTGGAGAAGTGCCGGTTTATCGAGACCATAAAAGATGTCTCGACCACTTGATGTTTCAATCCCATGTATCGAGAGGTCTATCTCTCGAATATTCTTTACGTCTCGAACTCGATAGGTATATCGAGAGGTCCTCACCTCTCGAACTTGGCTTGTGTCTCGAGACTTAGTTGATGTCTCGTAGACCCTTATTCCTCCAGAGTTGTCTCGTGCCTGCTTCTGATCTATCTGTTTGCTTACAACACGAAAACTTCTAAGTTGTTCAAACAAGTTTACCTTAAGCTTAAATATTTCCCGAGTTGAGCTCAAATTACCCGGTTGTATTTTCGCTCTTAGTTTACTTATCGAACTTACATTGTTTTGCCTATGTATCGAGACTTGGGGATTCTTACTTAACAGTTGGTATCATCAAAACCTATTACATGATGTTCCTAACACCTGTTAGTGACCTGTAATAGCAGGTAAATATAAATGCCATTTTTTTTTTCATAAAATGTATCAAATAGGCTATCAAACTTTTTGAAGTTGCAATTAGGAACTTAAAAATGTCAATTTAGTTCATCAAGGCATAATACTTGTTAGTTACCTGTAATACCAAATAAATATAAATGTCACTTTTTTTTTCATAAAATGTATCAAATAGGCTAACAAACTTTCTCTTTAAGGTCAATTAGACCCTCAAACTTTTTTAAATTGTAATTAGGTACNATAAATGCCATTTTTTTTTTCATAAAATGTATCAAATAGGCTATCAAACTTTTTGAAGTTGCAATTAGGAACTTAAAAATGTCAATTTAGTTCATCAAGGCATAATACTTGTTAGTTACCTGTAATACCAAATAAATATAAATGTCACTTTTTTTTTCATAAAATGTATCAAATAGGCTAACAAACTTTCTCTTTAAGGTCAATTAGACCCTCAAACTTTTTTAAATTGTAATTAGGTACTTAAACATGTAAATTTAGAAATCAAGGCATAATTACCTGTTAGTGACCTGTAATACCAGGGAAATTTAAATGTCACTTTTTTTTCGTAAAATTTATCAAATAGGCTATTAAACTTTATCTTTAAAGTGTAAAATTTATCAAATAGGCTATTAAACTTTATCTTTAAAGTCAATTAGACTCTAAACCTTTTTAAATTTACAATTAGGTACATAGAAATGTCAATTTAGTTTTTTAAATTTACAATTAGGTACATAGAAATGTCAATTTAGTTTATCAAGGCATAATTACCTGTTAGTGACCTGTAATAGCAGGTAAATATAAATGCCATACCTGTTAGTGACCTGTAATAGCAGGTAAATATAAATGCCATTTTTTTTTTCATAAAATGTATCAAATAGGCTATCAAACTTTTTTTTTTTTTCATAAAATGTATCAAATAGGCTATCAAACTTTTTGAAGTTGCAATTAGGAACTTAAAATAGGCTATCAAACTTTTTGAAGTTGCAATTAGGAACTTAAAAATGTCAATTTAGTTCATCAAGGCATAATACTTGTTAGTTACCTGTAATACCAGATAAATATAAATGTCACTTTTTTTTTTCATAAAATGTATCAAATAGGCTAACAAACTTTCTCTTTAAGGTCAATTAGACCCTCAAACTTTTTTAAATTGTAATTAGGTACTTAAACATGTAAATTTAGAAATCAAGGCATAATTACCTGTTAGTCACCTGTAATGCTAGGTAATATAAATGTCACTTTTTTTTTAATAAAATTGATCAAATAGGCTATCAAACTTTTTAAAGTTGCAATTAGGTACTTAAAAATGTCAATTTTTTCCAACAAGACATAATTACCTGTTAGTGATCTGTAATACCAAGTAAATTTAAATGTCACTTTTTTTTTTGTAAAATTTATCAAATAGGCTATTAAACTTTATCTTTAAAGTGTAAAATTTATCAAATAGGCTATTAAACTTTATCTTTAAAGTCAATTAGACTCTAAACCTTTTTAAATTTACAATTAGGTACATAGAAATGTCAATTTAGTTTTTTAAATTTACAATTAGGTACATAGAAATGTCAATTTAGTTTATCAAGGCATAATTACCTGTTAGTGACCTGTAATAGCAGGTAAATATAAATGCCACTTTTTTTTCTTAAAATCAATCAAATAGGCTATCAAACTTTTTAAAGTTGCAATTAGGTCGTAAAAATGTCAATTTAGTTTATCAAGGCATACTTACCTGTTAGTGACCTGTAATAGCAGGTAAATATAAATGCCACTTTTTTTTCTTAAAATCAATCAAATAGGCTATCAAACTTTTTAAAGTTGCAATTAGGTCGTAAAAATGTCAATTTAGTTTATCAAGGCATACTTACCTGTTAGTGACCTGTAATAACAGGTAAATATAAATGTCATTTTTTTTTTCATAAAATGTATCAAATAGGCTATCAAACTTTTTGAAGTTGCAATTAGGAACTTAAAAATGTCAATTTAGTTTCATCAAGGCATAATACCTGTTAGTTACCTGTAATACCAGATAAATATAAATGTCACTTTTTTTTTTCATAAAATGTATCAAATAGGCTAACAAACTTTCTCTTTAAAGTCAATTAGACCCTCAAACTTTTTAAAGTTGCAATTAGGTACTTAAACATGTCAATTTAGTAATCGAGGCATAATTATCTGTTACTAACCTGCAATACCAGGTAAATATACATATCACTTTTTTTTTCATAAAATGTATCAAATAAGCTATCAAACTTGTTATAGTTGCAATTAAGTACTTAAACATGTGAATTTAGTTTATCAAGGCATAATTACCTGTTAGTGACCTGTAATACCAAGTAAATATAAATGTCACTTTTTTTTTTGAATAAAATCTATCAAATAGACTATCAAACTTTCTCTTTAAACTCAATTAGAACCTCAAAATTTTTAAAGTGTCAATTAGGTACTTAAACATGTCAATTTAGTAATCAAGGCATAATTACCTGTTAGTGACCAGTAATACCAGGTAAATATAAATGTCATTTTTTTTTTCATAAAATCTATCAAATAGGCTATCAAACTATTTAAAGTTGCAATTAGGTCTTAAAAATGTCAATTTAGTTTATCAAGGCATAGTTACCTGTTAGTGACCTGTAATACCACGTAAATTTAAATGTCACTTTTTTTTTTCATAAAATGTATCAAATAGGCTATTAAACTTTATGTTTAAAGTCAATTAGACTCTTATACTTTTTAAAGTTATAATTAGGTACTTCAAAATGTCAATTTAGTTTATGAAGGCATAATTACCTGATAGTGACCTGTAATAGCAGGTAAATATAAATGTCACTTTTTTTTTTCATAAAATCTATCAAATAGACTATCAAACTTTTTAAAGTTGCAATTAGGTCGTAAAAATGTCAATTTAGTTTATCAAGGCATAATTACCTGTTAGTGACCTGTAATAGCAGGTAAATATAAATGTCATTTTTTTTTCATAAAATGTAAAAAATGTATCAAATAGGGTATTAAACTTTTTGAAGTTGCAATTAGGAACTTAAAAATGTCAATTTAGTTCATCAAGGCATAATACTTGTTAGTTACCTGTAATACCAGATAAATATAAATGTCACTTTTTTTTTCATAAAATGTATCAAATAAGCTAACAAACTTTCTCTTTAAAGTCAATTAGACCCTCAAACTGCTAACAAACTTTCTCTTTAAAGTCAATTAGACCCTCAAACTTTTTTAAATTGTTCTCTTTAAAGTCAATTAGACCCTCAAACTTTTTTAAATTGTAATTAGGTACGTCAATTAGACCCTCAAACTTTTTTAAATTGTAATTAGGTACTTAAATTAGACCCTCAAACTTTTTTAAATTGTAATTAGGTACTTAAACATGTAAATTTAGAAATCAAGGCATAATTACCTGTTAGTGACCTGTAATACCAGATAAATATAAATGTCACTTTTTTTTTCATAAAATGTATCAAATAGGCTAACAAACTTTCTCTTTAAAGTCAATTAGACCCTCAAACTTTTTTAAATTGTAATTAGGTACTTAAACATGTAAATTTAGAAATCAAGGCATAATTACCTGTTAGTGACCTGTAATACCAGATAAATATAAATGTCACTTTTTTTTTCATAAAATGTATCAAATAGGCTAACAAACTTTCTCTTTAAAGTCAATTAGACCCTCAAACTTTTTTAAATTGTAATTAGGTACTTAAACATGTAAATTTAGAAATCAAGGCATAATTACCTGTTAGTCACCTGTAATGCTAGGTAAATATAAATGTCACTTTTTTTTTAATAAAATGGATCAAATAGGCTATCAAACTTTTTTTTTTTTTAATAAAATGGATCAAATAGGCTATCAAACTTTTTAAAGTTGCAATTAGGTACTTAAAATAGGCTATCAAACTTTTTAAAGTTGCAATTAGGTACTTAAAAATGTCAATTTTGTCCATTAAAGTTGCAATTAGGTACTTAAAAATGTCAATTTTGTCCATCAAGGCATAATTACCTGTTAGTGACCTGTAATACCAGGTAAATTTAAATGTCACTGTTTTTTCGTAAAATTTATCAAATAGGCTATTAAACTTTATCTTTAAAGTCAATTAGACTCTAAACCCTTTTAAATTTACAATTAGGTATATAGAAATGTCAATTTAGTTTATCAAGGCATAATTACCTGTTAGTGACCCGTAATAGCAGGTAATTATAAATGTCACTTTTTTTTCTTAAAATCTATCAAATAGGCTATCAAACTTTTTAAAGTTGCAATTAGGTCGTAAAAATGTCAATTTAGTTTATCAAGGCATACTTACCTGTTAGTGACCTGTAATAGCAGGTAAATATAAATGTCATTTTTTTTCTTCATAAAATGTATCAAATAGGCTATCAAACTTTTTGAAGTTGCAATTAGGAACTTAAAAATGTCAATTTAGTTCATCAAGGCATAATACCTATTAGTTACCTGTAATACCAGATAAATATAAATGTCACTTTTTTTTTTTCATAAAATGTATCAAATAGGCTAACAAACTTTCTCTTTAAAGTCAATTAGACCCTCAAACTTTTTAAAGTTGCAATTAGGTACTTAAACATGTCAATTTAGTAATCGAGGCATAATTATCTGTTACTAACCTGCAATACCAGGTAAATATACATATCACTTTTTTTTTCATAAAATGTATCAAATAAGCTATCAAACTTTTTATAGTTGCAATTAAGTACTTAAACATGTGAATTTAGTTTATCAAGGCATAATTACCTGTTAGTGACCTGTAATACCAAGTAAATATAAATGTCACTTTTTTTTTGAATAAAATCTATCAAATAGACTATCAAACTTTCTCTTTAAACTCAATTAGAACCTCAAACTTTTTAAAGTGGCAATTAGGTACATAAACATGTCAAATTAGTAATCAAGGCATAATTACCTGTTAGTGACCTGTAATAGCAAGTAAATATAAATGTCACTTTTTTTTTTCATAAAATCTATCGAATAGGCTATCAAACTTTTTAAAGTTGCAATTAGGTCTTAAAAATGTGAATTTAGTTCATCATGTCATAATTACCTGTTAGTGACCTGTAATACCAGGTAAATTAAAATGTCACTTTTTTTTTTTCGTAAAATGTATCAAATAGGCTATTAAACTTTATCTTTAAAATCAATTAGATTCTAAAACTTTTTAAAGTTACAGTTAGGTATTTAAATATGTCAATTTAGTTCATCGAGACATAATTACCTGTTAGTGACTTGTAATACCAGGTAAATATAAATGTCACTTTTTTTTTATAAAATGTATCAAAAAGGCAATCAAACTTTTAAAGTTGCAAATTAGGTACTTAAAATGTAAATTTAGTTTATCTTCAAAAAAAAATGTCAATTTAGTTTATCAAGGCATAATTACCTGTTTGTGACTTGTAATACCAGTTAAATATAAATGTCATTTTTTTTGCATAAAATGTATCAAATAGACTATCAAACTTTCTCTTTAAAGTCAATTAAACTCTCAAACTTTTAAAAGTGGCAACTAGGTACTTAAACATGTCAATTTAGTAATCAAGGCATAATTACCTGTTAGTGACCTGTAATAGCAGGTAAATATAAATGTCACTTTTTTATTTTCATAAAATGTATCAAATAGGCTATCAAACTTTTTAAAGTTTCAATTTGGTCTTAAAAATATCAATTTAGTTTATCAAGGACTAATTACCTGTTAGTCACCTGTAATAACAGGTAAATATAAATGTCACTTTTTTTTTTTTTTTTGCAAAAAATATATCAAATAGGATGTCAAACTTTATCTTTAAAGTCAATTAGACCCTCAAAATTTTTAAAGTGGCAATTAGGTACTTAAACATGTCAATTTAGTAATCAAGGCATAATTACCTATTAGTGACCAGTAATACCAGGTAAATATAAATGTCACTTTTTTTTTCATAAATCTATCAAAAAGGCTATCAAAGTTTTTATAGTTGCAATTAGTTACTTAAAAATGTCAATTTAGTTCATCAAGGCATAGTTAGTGACATCTAATACCAACTAAATATAAATATCACTTTTTTTCTTTTTTGCATAAAATGTATAAAATAGGCTATCAAATTTTCTCTTTAAAGTCAATTAGACCCTCAAACTTTTTAAAGTTGCAATTAGATACTTAAACATGTCAATTTAGTAATAAAGACATAATTACTTGTTAGTGACCTGTAATAGAAGGTAAATATAAATGTCACTTTTTTTTTTCATAAAATGTATCAAATAGGCTAAAAAACTTTGTAAAGTTGCAATTAGGTACTTAAAAATGTCAATTTAGTTCATCAAGGCTTAATACCTGTTAGTGACCTGTAATACCAGATAAATATAAATGTCGCAATTAGGTATTTAAAAATGTCAAATTAGTTTATCAAGGCATAATTACCTATTACAGACCTGTAATAGCAGGTAAATATAAATGTCACTTTTTTTTTCATAAAATCTATCAAATAGGCTATCAAACTTTTTAAAGTTGCAATTAGGTCGTAAAAATGTCAATTTAGTTTATCAAGGCATACTTACCTGTTAGTGACCTGTAGTAGCAGGTAAATATAAATGTCATTTTTTTTTCATAAAATGTATCAAATAGGCTATCAAACTTTTTGAAGTTGCAATTAGGAACTTAAAAATGTCAATTTAGTTCATCAAGGCATAATACCTGTTAGTTACCTGTAATACCAGATAAATATAAATGTAACTTTTTTTGTCATAAAATGTATCAAATAGGCTAACAAACTTTCTCTTTAAAGTCAATTAGACCCTTAAACTTTTTTAAATTGTAATTAGTTACTTAAACATGTAAATTCAGAAATCAAGGCATAATTACCTGTTAGTCACCTGTAATGCTAGGTAAATATAAATGTCACTTTTTTTTTTTAATAAAATGGATCGAATAGGCTATCAAACTTTTTAAAGTTGCAATTAGGTACTTAAAAATGTCAATTTTGTCCATCAAGGCATAATTACCTGTTAGTGACCTGTAATACCAGGTAAATTTAAATGTCACTTTTTTTTCGTAAAATTTATCAAATAGGCTAGTAAACTTTATCTTTAAAGTCAATTAGACTCTAAACCTTTTTAAATTTACAATTAGGTACATAGAAATGTCAATTTAGTTTATCAAGGCATAATTACCTGTTAGTGACATGTAATAGCAGGTAAATATAAATGTCACTTTTTTTTCTTAAAATCTATCAAATAGGCTANTGTTTGTGACTTGTAATACCAGTTAAATATAAATGTCATTTTTTTTGCATAAAATGTATCAAATAGACTATCAAACTTTCTCTTTAAAGTCAATTAAACTCTCAAACTTTTAAAAGTGGCAACTAGGTACTTAAACATGTCAATTTAGTAATCAAGGCATAATTACCTGTTAGTGACCTGTAATAGCAGGTAAATATAAATGTCACTTTTTTATTTTCATAAAATGTATCAAATAGGCTATCAAACTTTTTAAAGTTTCAATTTGGTCTTAAAAATATCAATTTAGTTTATCAAGGACTAATTACCTGTTAGTCACCTGTAATAACAGGTAAATATAAATGTCACTTTTTTTTTTTTTTTTTGCAAAAAATATATCAAATAGGATGTCAAACTTTATCTTTAAAGTCAATTAGACCCTCAAAATTTTTAAAGTGGCAATTAGGTACTTAAACATGTCAATTTAGTAATCAAGGCATAATTACCTATTAGTGACCAGTAATACCAGGTAAATATAAATGTCACTTTTTTTTTCATAAATCTATCAAAAAGGCTATCAAAGTTTTTATAGTTGCAATTAGTTACTTAAAAATGTCAATTTAGTTCATCAAGGCATAGTTAGTGACATCTAATACCAACTAAATATAAATATCACTTTTTTTCTTTTTTGCATAAAATGTATAAAATAGGCTATCAAATTTTCTCTTTAAAGTCAATTAGACCCTCAAACTTTTTAAAGTTGCAATTAGATACTTAAACATGTCAATTTAGTAATAAAGACATAATTACTTGTTAGTGACCTGTAATAGAAGGTAAATATAAATGTCACTTTTTTTTTTCATAAAATGTATCAAATAGGCTAAAAAACTTTGTAAAGTTGCAATTAGGTACTTAAAAATGTCAATTTAGTTCATCAAGGCTTAATACCTGTTAGTGACCTGTAATACCAGATAAATATAAATGTCGCAATTAGGTATTTAAAAATGTCAAATTAGTTTATCAAGGCATAATTACCTATTACAGACCTGTAATAGCAGGTAAATATAAATGTCACTTTTTTTTTCATAAAATCTATCAAATAGGCTATCAAACTTTTTAAAGTTGCAATTAGGTCGTAAAAATGTCAATTTAGTTTATCAAGGCATACTTACCTGTTAGTGACCTGTAGTAGCAGGTAAATATAAATGTCATGAAGTTGCAATTAGGAACTTAAAAATGTCAATTTAGTTCATCAAGGCATAATACCTGTTAGTTACCTGTAATACCAGATAAATATAAATGTAACTTTTTTTGTCATAAAATGTATCAAATAGGCTAACAAACTTTCTCTTTAAAGTCAATTAGACCCTTAAACTTTTTTAAATTGTAATTAGTTACTTAAACATGTAAATTCAGAAATCAAGGCATAATTACCTGTTAGTCACCTGTAATGCTAGGTAAATATAAATGTCACTTTTTTTTTTTAATAAAATGGATCGAATAGGCTATCAAACTTTTTAAAGTTGCAATTAGGTACTTAAAAATGTCAATTTTGTCCATCAAGGCATAATTACCTGTTAGTGACCTGTAATACCAGGTAAATTTAAATGTCACTTTTTTTTCGTAAAATTTATCAAATAGGCTAGTAAACTTTATCTTTAAAGTCAATTAGACTCTAAACCTTTTTAAATTTACAATTAGGTACATAGAAATGTCAATTTAGTTTATCAAGGCATAATTACCTGTTAGTGACATGTAATAGCAGGTAAATATAAATGTCACTTTTTTTTCTTAAAATCTATCAAATAGGCTANTAAACATGTCAATTTAGTAATCAAGGCATAATTACCTGTTAGTGACCTGTAATAGCAGGTAAATATAAATGTCACTTTTTTTTTTTCATAAAATCTATCAAATAGGCTATCAAACTTTTTAAAGTTGCAATTAGGTCTTAAAAATGTGAATTTAGTTCATCATGTCATAATTACCTGTTAGTGACCTGTAATACCAGGTAAATTAAAATGTCACTTTTTTTTTTCATAAAATGTATCGAATAGGCTATTAAACTTTATCTTTAAAATCAATTAGATTCTAAAACTTTTTAAAGTTACAGTTAGGTATTTTAACATGTCAATTTAGTTCATCGAGACATAATTACCTGTTAGTGACTTGTAATACCAGGTAATATAAATGTCACTTTTTTTTTATAAAATGTATCAAAAAGGCAATAAAACTTTTAAAGTTGCAATTAGGTACTTAAAATGTAAATTTAGTTTATCTTCAAAAAAAAATGTCAATTTAGTTTATCAAAGAATAATTACCTATTTGTGACTTGTAATACCAGTTAAATATAAATGTCATTTTCTTTGCATAAAATGTATCAAATAGACTATCAAACTTTCTCTTTAAAGTCAATTAAACTCTCAAACTTTTAAAAGTGGCAACTAGGTACTTAAACATGTCAATTTAGTAATCAAGGCATAATTACCTGTTAGTGACCTGTAATAGCAGGTAAATATAAATGTCACTTTTTTATTTTCATAAAATGTATCAAATAGGCTATCAAACTTTTTAAAGTTTCAATTTGGTCTTAAAAATATCAATTTAGTTTATCAAGGACTAATTACCTGTTAGTCACCTATAATACCAGGTAAATATAAATGTCACTTTTTTTTTTGCATAAAATATATCAAATAGGATATCAAACTTTATCTTTAAAGTCAATTAGACCCTCAAAATTTTTAAAGTGGCAATTAGGTACTTAAACATGTCAATTTAGTAATCAAGGCTTAATTACCAGTTAGTGACCAGTAATACCAGGTAAATATAAATGTCACTTTTTTTTTTCATAAATCTATCAAAAAGGCTATCAAAGTTTTTATAGTTGCAATTAGTTACTTAAAAATGTCAATTTAGTTCATCAAGGCATAGTTACCTGTTAGTGACATCTAATACCAACTAAATATAAATATCACTTTTTTTTCTTTTTTGCATAAAATGTATAAAATAGGCTATCAAACTTTTTAAAGTTGCAATTAGGTCTTAAAAATGTCAATTTAGTTCATCAAGGCATAGTTACCTGTTAGTGACATCTAATACCAACTAAATATAAATATCACTTTTTTTTCTTTTTTGCATAAAATGTATAAAATAGGCTATCAAACTTTCTCTTTAAAGTCAATTAGACCCTCAAACTTTTTAAAGTTGCAATTAGATACTTAAACATGTCAATTTAGTAATAAAGACATAATTACCTGTTAGTGACCTGTAATAGAACGTAAATATAAATGTCACTTTTTTTTTTCATAAAATGTATCAAATAGGCTAAAAAACTTTTTAAAGTTGGAATAAGGTACTTAAAAATGTCAATTTAGTTCATCAAGGCTTAATACCTGTTAGTGACCTGTAATACCAGATAAATATAAATGTCGCAATTAGGTATTTAAAAATGTCAATTTAGTTTATCAAGGCATAATTACCTATTACTGACCTGTAATAGCAGGTAAATATAAATGTCACTTTTTTTTCATAAAATCTATCAAATAGGCTATCAAACTTTTTAAAGTTGCAGTTAGGTCTTGAAAATGTCAATTTAGTTTATCAAGGCATAATTACCTGTTAGTGACCTGTAATACTTGGTAAATATAAATGTCACTTTTTTTTTTGAATAAAATGTATCAAATAGGCTATAAAACTTTCTCTTTATAGTCAATTAGAACCTCGAACTTTTTAAAGTTGCAATTAGGTATTTAAAAATGTCAATTTAGTTTATCAAGGCATAATTACCTGTTATTGACCTGTAATAGCAGGTAAATATAAATGTCACTTTTTTTTTTCATAAAATCTATCAAATAGGCTATAAAACTTTTTAAAGTTGCAATTAGGTCTTAAAAATGTCAATTTAGTTTATCATGGCATAGTTACCTGTTAGTGACCTGTAATACCAGGTAAATTTAAATGTCACTTTTTTTTTTCATAAAATGTATCAAATAGGCTATTAAACTTTATGTTTAAAGTCAATTAGACTCTTATACTTTTTAAAGTTATAATTAGGTATTTCAAAATGTCAAATTAGTTTATCAAGGCATAATTACCTGTTAGTGACCTGTAATAGCAGGTAAATATAAATGTAACTTTTTTTTTTCATAAAATCTATCAAATAGGCTATCAAACTTTTTAAAGTAGCAATTAGGTCTTAAAAATGTCAATTTAGTTTATCAAAGCATAATTACGTATTAGTGACCTGTAATACCAGGTAAATATAAATGTCACTTTTTTTTTTTCATGAAATGTATCAAATAGGCTATCAAACTTTCTCTTTAAAGTCAATCAGACCATCAAACTTTTTAAAGTGTTAATTAGGTACTTAAACAAGTCAATTTAGTAATCAAAACATAATTAACTGTTAGTCACCTGTACTACCAGGTAAGTATAAATGTCACATTTTTTTTCATAAAATGTATCAAATTGGCTATCAAACTTTTTAAAGTTGCAATTATGTCTTAAAAATGTCAATCTAGTTTATCAAGGCATAATTACCTGTTAGTGACCTGTAATAGCAGGTAAATATAAATGTCACTTTTTTTTCATAAAATCTATCAAATAGGCTATCAAAGTTTTTAAAGTTGCAATTAGGTCGTAAAAATGTCAATTTAGTTTATCAAGGCATACTTACCTGTTAGTGACCTGTAGTAGCAGGTAATATAAATGTCATTTTTTTTTTTCATAAAATGTATCAAATAGGCTATCAAATTTTTGAAGTTGCAATTAGGAACTTAAAAATGTCAATTTAGTTCATCAAGGCATAATACCTGTTAGTTACCTGTAATACCAGATAAATATAAATGTCACTTTTTTTTTCATAAAATGTATCAAATAGGCTAATAAACTTTCTCTTTAAAGTCAATTAGACCCTTAAACTTTTTTAAATTGTAATTAGGTTCTTAAACATGTAAATTCAGAAATCAAGGCATAATTACCTGTTAGTCATCTGTAATGCTAAGTAAATATAAATGTCACTTTTTTTTAATAAAATGGATCAAATAGGCTATCAAACTTTTTAAAGTTGCAATTAGGTACTTAAAAATGTCAATTTTGTCCATCAAGGCATAATTACCTGTTAGTGACCTGTAATACCAGGTAAATTTAAATGTCACTTTTTTTTCGTAAAATTTATCAAATAGGCTATTAAACTTTATCTTTAAAGTCAATTAGATTCTAAACCTTTTTAAATTTACAATTAGGTACATAGAAATGTCAATTTAGTTTATCAAGGCATAATTACCTGTTAGTGACCTGTAATAGCAGGTAATATAAATGTCACTTTTTTTTCTTAAAATCTATCAAATAGGCTATCAAACTTTTTAAAGTTGCAATTAGGTCTTAAAAATGTCAATTTAGTTTATCAAGGCATACTTACCTGTTAGTGACCTGTAATAGCAGGTAAATATAAATGTCATTTTTTTTTCATAAAATGTATATAATAGGCTATCAAACTTTTTGAAGTTGCAATTAGGAACTTAAAAATGTCAATTTAGTTCATCAAGGCATAATACCTATTAGTTACCTGTAATACCAGATAAATATAAATGTCACTTTTTTTTTTCATAAAATGTATCAAATAGGCTAACAAACTTTCTCTTTAAAGTCAATTAGACCCTCAAACTTTTTAAAGTTGCAATTAGGTACTTAAAAATGTCAATTTTGTCCATCAAGGCATAATTACCTGTTAGTGACCTGTAATAGCAGGTAAATATAAATGTCATTTTTTTTTCATAAAATGTATATAATAGGCTATCAAACTTTTTGAAGTTGCAATTAGGAACTTAAAAATGTCAATTTAGTTCATCAAGGCATAATACCTATTAGTTACCTGTAATACCAGATAAATATAAATGTCACTTTTTTTTTTGAATAAAATCTATCAAATAGACTATCAAACTTTCTCTTTAAACTCAATTAGAACCTCAAACTTTTTAAAGTGTCAATTAGGTACATAAACATGTCAATTTAGTAATCAAGGCATAATTACCTGTTAGTGACCTGTAATAGCAGGTAAATATAAATGTCACTTTTTTTGTTCATAAAATCTATCAAATAGGCTATCAAACTTTTTGAAGTTGCAATTAGGTCTTAAAAATGTGAATTTAGTTCATCATGTCATAATTATCTGTTAGTGACCTGTAATACCAGGTAAATTAAAATGTCACTTTTTTTTTTCATAAAATGTATCAAATAGGCTATTAAACTTTATCTTTAAAATCAATTAGATTCTAAAACTTTTTAAAGTTACAGTTAGGTATTTTAACATGTCAATTTAGTTCATCGAGACATAATTACCTGTTAGTGACTTGTAATACCAGGTAAATATAAATGTCACTTTTTTTTTATAAAATGTATCAAAAAGGCAATGAAACTTTTAAAGTTGCAATTAGGTACTTAAAATGTAAATTTAGTTTATCTTCAAAAAAAAATGTCAATTTAGTTTATCAAAGCAAAATTACCTGTTTGTGACTTGTAATACCAGTTAAATATAAATGTCATTTTTTTTGCATAAAATGTATCAAATAGACTATCAAACTTTCTCTTTAAAGTCAATTAAACTCTCAAACTTTTAAAAGTGGCAACTAGGTACTTAAACATGTCAATTTAGTAATCAAGGCATAATTACCTGTTAGTGACCTGTAATAGCAGGTAAATATAAATGTCACTTTTTTATTTTCATAAAATGTATCAAATAGGCTATCAAACTTTTTAAAGTTTCAATTTGGTCTTAAAAATATCAATTTAGTTTATCAAGGACTAATTACGTGTTAGTCACCTATAATACCAGGTAAATATAAATGTCACTTTTTTTTTTTTGCATAAAATATATCAAATAGGATATCAAACTTTATCTTTAAAGTCAATTAGACCCTCAAAATTTTTAAAGTGGCAATTAGGTACTTAAACATGTCAATTTAGTAATCAAGGCTTAATTACCTGTTAGTGACCAGTAATACCAGGTAAATATAAATGTCACTTTTTTTTTCATAAATCTATCAAAAAGGCTATCAAAGTTTTTATAGTTGCAATTAGTTACTTAAAAATGTCAATTTAGTTCATCAAGGCATAGTTACCTGTTAGTGACATCTAATACCAACTAAATATAAATATCACTTTTTTTTCTTTTTTGCATAAAATGTATAAAATAGTCTATCAAACTTTCTCTTTAAAGTCAATTAGACCCTCAAACTTTTTAAAGTTGCAATTAGATACTTAAACATGTCAATTTAGTAATAAAGACATAATTACCTGTTAGTGACCTGTAATAGAAGGTAAATATAAATGTCACTTTTTTTTTCATAAAATCTATCAAATAGGCTATCAAACTTTTTAAAGTTGCAATTAGGTCTTAAAAATGTCAATTTAGTTTATCAAGGCATAATTACCTGTTAGTGACCTGTAAGACCTGGTAAATATAAATGTCACTTTTTTTTTTGAATAAAATGTATCAAATAGGCTATAAAACTTTGTCTTTATAGTCAATTAGACCCTCGAACTTTTTAAAGTTGCAATTAGGTATTTAAAAATGTCAATTTAGTTTATCAAGGCATAATTACCTGTTATTGACCTGTAATAGCAGGTAAATATAAATGTCACTTTTTTTTCATAAAATCTATCAAATAGGCTATCAAACTTTTTAAAGTTGCAATTAGGTCTNGGTATTTTAACATGTCAATTTAGTTCATCGAGACATAATTACCTGTTAGTGACTTGTAATACCAGGTAAATATAAATGTCACTTTTTTTTTATAAAATGTATCAAAAAGGCAATGAAACTTTTAAAGTTGCAATTAGGTACTTAAAATGTAAATTTAGTTTATCTTCAAAAAAAAATGTCAATTTAGTTTATCAAAGCAAAATTACCTGTTTGTGACTTGTAATACCAGTTAAATATAAATGTCATTTTTTTTGCATAAAATGTATCAAATAGACTATCAAACTTTCTCTTTAAAGTCAATTAAACTCTCAAACTTTTAAAAGTGGCAACTAGGTACTTAAACATGTCAATTTAGTAATCAAGGCATAATTACCTGTTAGTGACCTGTAATAGCAGGTAAATATAAATGTCACTTTTTTATTTTCATAAAATGTATCAAATAGGCTATCAAACTTTTTAAAGTTTCAATTTGGTCTTAAAAATATCAATTTAGTTTATCAAGGACTAATTACGTGTTAGTCACCTATAATACCAGGTAAATATAAATGTCACTTTTTTTTTTTTGCATAAAATATATCAAATAGGATATCAAACTTTATCTTTAAAGTCAATTAGACCCTCAAAATTTTTAAAGTGGCAATTAGGTACTTAAACATGTCAATTTAGTAATCAAGGCTTAATTACCTGTTAGTGACCAGTAATACCAGGTAAATATAAATGTCACTTTTTTTTTCATAAATCTATCAAAAAGGCTATCAAAGTTTTTATAGTTGCAATTAGTTACTTAAAAATGTCAATTTAGTTCATCAAGGCATAGTTACCTGTTAGTGACATCTAATACCAACTAAATATAAATATCACTTTTTTTTCTTTTTTGCATAAAATGTATAAAATAGTCTATCAAACTTTCTCTTTAAAGTCAATTAGACCCTCAAACTTTTTAAAGTTGCAATTAGATACTTAAACATGTCAATTTAGTAATAAAGACATAATTACCTGTTAGTGACCTGTAATAGAAGGTAAATATAAATGTCACTTTTTTTTTCATAAAATCTATCAAATAGGCTATCAAACTTTTTAAAGTTGCAATTAGGTCTTAAAAATGTCAATTTAGTTTATCAAGGCATAATTACCTGTTAGTGACCTGTAAGACCTGGTAAATATAAATGTCACTTTTTTTTTTGAATAAAATGTATCAAATAGGCTATAAAACTTTGTCTTTATAGTCAATTAGACCCTCGAACTTTTTAAAGTTGCAATTAGGTATTTAAAAATGTCAATTTAGTTTATCAAGGCATAATTACCTGTTATTGACCTGTAATAGCAGGTAAATATAAATGTCACTTTTTTTTCATAAAATCTATCAAATAGGCTATCAAACTTTTTAAAGTTGCAATTAGGTCTTAAAAATGTCAATTTAGTTTATCAAAGCATAGTTACCTGTTAATGACCTGTAATACCAGGTAAATTTAAATGTCACTTTTTTTTTCTTCATAAAATGTAGCAAATAGGCTATTAAACTTTATGTTTAAAGTCAATTGGACTCTTATACTTTTTAAAGTTATAATTAGGTACTTCAAAATGTCAATTTAGTTTATCAAGACATAATTACCTGTTAGTGACAAGTAATAGCAGGTAAATATAAATGTAACTTTTTTTTTTCATAAAATCTATCAAATAGGCTATCAAACTTTTTAAAGTAGCAATTAGGTCTTAAAAATGTCAATTTAGTTTATCAAAGCATAATTACCTATTAGTGACCTGTAATACCAGGTAAATATAAATGTCACTTTTTTTTTTCATGAAATGTATCAAATAGGCTATCAAACTTTCTCTTTAAAGTCAATCAGACCATCAAACTTTTTAAAGTGTTAATTACGTACTTAAACAAGTCAATTTAGTAATCAAAACATAATTACCTGTTAGTCACCTGTAATACCAGGTAAGTATAAATGTCACATTTTTTTCATAAAATGTATCAAATTGGCTATCAAACTTTTTAAAGTTGCAATTATGTCTTAAAAATGTTAATCTAGTTTATCAACGCATAATTACCTATTACTGACCTGTAATAGCAGGTAAATATAAATGTCACTTTTTTTTCATAAAATCTATCAAATAGGCTATCAAACTTTTTAAAGTTGCAATTATGTCTTAAAAATGTCAATCTAGTTTATCAAGGCATAATTACCTGTTAGTGATCTGTAATATCAAGTAAACATAAATGTCACTTTTTTTTTCTTTAAATGTATCAAATTGGCTCTCAAATTTTCTCTGTAAAGTCAGTTAGACCCTCAAACTTTTTAATGTTGCAATTAGATACTTAAAAATGTCAATTTAGTTAATCAATGCATAATTACCTGTTAGTGACCTGTAATACCAGGTAAATATAAATGTCACTTTTGTTTTTCATAAAATCTATCAAATAGGCTATCAAACTTTTTAAAGTTGCAATTAGGTACTTAAACATGTCAATTTAGTAATCAAGGCATAATTACCTGTTAGTGATCTGTAATATCAAGTAAACATAAATGTCACTTTTTTTTTTCATAAAATGTATCAAACAGGCTATCAAACTTTCTCTTTAAAGTCAATTAGACACTCAAACTTTTTAATGTTGCAATTAGATACTTAAAAATGTCAATTTAGTTTATCAAGGCATAATTAACTGTTAGTGACCTGTAATACCAGGTAAATATAAATGTCTCTTTTTTTTTTGCATAAAATGTATCAAATAAGATATCAAACTTTCTCTTTAAAGTCAATTTGACCATCAAACTTTTTAAAGTTGCAATTAGGTACTTAAACATGTCAATTTAGTAATCAAGGCATAATTACCTGTCAGTGACTTACAATCCCAGGTAAATATACATGTCACTTTTTTTTTCATAAAATGTTTCAAATAGGCTATCAAACTTTTTAAAGTTGCAATTAGGTCTTAAAAATGTCAATTTAGTTTATCAAGGCATAATTACCTGTTAGTGACCTGTAATAGCAGGTAAATATAAATGTAACTTTTTTTTTTTTCATAAAATCTATCAAATAGGCTATCAAACTTTTAAAAGTCGCAATTAGGTCTTAAAAATGTCAATTTAGTTTATCAAGGCATAATTACCTGTTAGTGACCTGTAATAGCAGGTAAATATAAATGTAACTTTTTTTTTTTCATAAAATCTATCAAATAGGCTATCAAACTTTTTAAAGTAGCAATTAGGTCTTAAAAATGTCAATTTAGTTTATCAAAGCATAATTACCTATTAGTGACCTGTAATACCAGGTAATATAAATGTCACTTTTTTTTTTTCATGAAATGTATCAAATAGTCTATCAAACTTTCTCTTTAAAGTCAATCAGACAATCAAACTTTTTAAAGTGTTAATTAGGAACTTAAACAAGTCAATTTAGTAATCAAAACATAATTATCTGTTAGTCACCTGTAATACCAGGTAAGTATAAATGTCACATTTTTTTTCACAAAATGTATCAAATTGGCTATCAAACTTTTTAAAGTTGCAATTATGTCTTAAAAATGTCAATCTAGTTTATCAAGGCATAATTACCTGTTAGTGACCTGTAATAGCAGGTAAATACAAATGTCACTTTTTTTTCATAAAATCTATCAAATAGGCTATCAAACTTTTTAAAGTTGCAATTATGTCTTAAAAATGTCAATCTAGTTTATCATGGCATAATTACCTGTTAGTGTCCTGTAATACCAGGTAAATATAAATGTCACTTTTTTTTTTTCATAAAATGTATCAAATAGGCTATCAAACTTTCTTTTTAAAGTGAATTAGACCCTCATACTTTTTAAAGTTGTAATTAAGTACTTAAACTTGTCAATTTAGTAATCAAGGCATAATTAACTGTTAGTCACCTGTAATACCAGGTAAGTATAAATGTCACTTTTTTTTTCACAAAATGTATCAAATTGGCTATTAAACTTTTTAAAGTTGCAATTATGTCTTAAAAATGTCAATCTAGTTTATCAAGGCATAATTACCTGTTAGTGACCTGTAATACCATGTAAATTTAAATGTCACTTGTTTTTTTTCATAAAATGTATCAAATAGGCTATTAAACTTTATTTTTTTTTCATAAAATGTATCAAATAGGCTATTAAACTTTATCTTTAAAGTCAATTATGTATCAAATAGGCTATTAAACTTTATCTTTAAAGTCAATTAGACTCTAATACTTTTTAAAGTTACAATTAGGTACTTAAAAATGTCAATTTAGTTTTTCAAGACATAATTACCTGTTACTGACCTGTAATAGCAGGTAAATATAAATGTCACTTTTTTTTTCATAAAATGTATCAAATAGGCTATCAAACTTTTTAAAGTTGCAATTAGGTCTTAAAAATGTCAATTTAATTTATCAAGGCATAATTACCTGTTAGTGACCTGGAATACCAGGTAAATATAAATGTCCCTTTTTTTTTCATAAAATGTATCAAATAGGATATCAAGCTTTCTCTTTAAAGTGGATTAGACCCTCAAACTTTTTAATGTTGCAATTAGATACTTAAAAATGTCAATTTAGTTCATCAAGGCATAATTACCTGTTAGTGACCTGGAATACCAGGTAAATATAAATGTCCCTTTTTTTTTCATAAAATGTATCAAATAGGATATCAAGCTTTCTCTTTAAAGTGGATTAGACCCTCAAACTTTTTAATGTTGCAATTAGATACTTAAAAATGTCAATTTAGTTTATCAAGGCATAATTACCTGTTAGTGACCTGTAATACCAGGTAAATATAAATGTCACTTTTTTTTTTCATAAAATGTATCAAATAGGATATCAAACTTTCTCTTTAAAGTGAATTAGACCCTCAAACTTTTTAAAGTGTTAATTAGTTACTTAAACAAGTCAATTTAGTAATCAAAGCATAATTACTTGTTTGTCACCTGTAATACCACGTAAGTATAAATGTCACTTTTTTCTCACAAAATGTATCAAATTGGCTATTAAACTTTTTAAAGTTGCAATTATGTCTTAAAAATGTCAATCTTGTTTATCAAGGCACAATTACCTGTTAGTGACCAGTAATACAAGGTAAATTTAAATGTCACTTTTTTTTTCATAAAATGTATCAAATAGGCTATTAAACTTTATCTTTAAAGTCAATTAGACTCTAATACTTTTTAAAGATACAATTAGGTACTTAAAAATGTCAATTTAGTTTATCAAGACATAATTACCTGTTAGTGACCTGTAATAGCAGGTAATATAAATGTCACTTTTTTTTTCCTAAAATGTATCAAATAGGCTATCAAACTTTTTAAAGTTGCAATTAGGTACTTAAAAATGTCAATTTAATTTCTTCAAGCATAATTACCTGTTAGTGACCTGTAATACCAGGTAATATTTAAATGTCACTTTTTTTTTCATAAAATGTATCAAATAGGCTATTAAACTTTATCTTTAAAGTCAATTAGACTCTAAAACTTTTTAAAGTTACAATTAGATATTTTAAACATGTCAATTTAGTTCATCAAGGCATAATTACCTGTTAGTGACCTGTAATACTAGGTAAATTTAAATGTCACTTTTTTTTTAATAAAATCTATCAAATAGGCTATCAAACTTTTTAAAGTTGCAATTAGGTCTTAAAAATGTCAATTTAGTTTATCAAGGCATAATTACCTGTTAGTGACCTGTAATACCAGGTAAATATAAATGTCACTTTTTTTTTCATAAAATGTATCAAATAGGCTATCAAACTTTTTAAAGTAGCAATTAGGTCTTAAAAATGTCAATTTAATTTATCAAGGCATAATTTCCTGTTAGTGACCTGTAATACCAGGTAAATATAAATGTCACTTTTTTTTTCATAAAATGTATCAAATAGGCTATCAAACTTTTTAAAGTTGCAATTAGGTACTTAAACATCTCAATTTAGTAATCAAGGCATAATTACCTGTCAGTGACTTACAATTCCAGGTAAATATACATGTCACTTTTTTTTTCATAAAATGTTTCAAATAGGCTATCAAACTTTTTAAACTTGCAATTAGGTACTTAAACATGTCAATTTAGTTTATCAAGGCATAATTAACTGTTAGTGACCTGTAATATCAGGTAAACATAAATGTCACTTTTTTTTTTCATAAAATCTATCAAATAGGCTATCAAACTTTTTAAAGTAGCAATTAGGTCTTAAAAATGTCAATTTAGTTTATCAAGGCATAATTAACTGTTAGTGACCTGTAATATCAGGTAAACATAAATGTCACTTTTTTTTTTCATAAAATGTATCAAATAGGCTATCAAACTTTTTAAAGTTGCAATTAGGTTCTTAAACATGTCAATTTAGTTTATCAAGGCATAATTACCTATTAGTGACCTGTAATACCAGGTAAATATAAATGTCCCTTTTTTTTTTCATGAAATGTATCAAATAGGCTATCAAACTTTCTCTTTAAAGTCAATTAGACCCTCAAACTTTTTAAAGTGTTAATTAGGTACTTAAACAAGTCAATTTAGTAATCAAAGCATAATTACTTGTTAGTCACCTGTAATACCAGGTAAATATAAATGTCACTTTTTTTTCTTTAAATGTATCAAATTGGCTATCAAATTTTCTCTGTAAAGTCAGTTAGACCCTCAAACTTTTTAATGTTGCAATTAGATACTTAAAAATTTCAATTTAGTTAATCAATGCATAATTACTTGTTAGTAACCTGTAATACCATGTAAATATAAATGTCACTTTTTTTTTTAATAAAATGTATCAAATAGGCTATCAAACTTTTTAAAGTTGCAATTAGGTCTTAAAAATGTCAATTTAGTTTATCAAGGCATAATTAACTGTTAGTGACCTGTAATTCCAGGTAAATATAAATGTCACTTTTTTTTTGCATAAAATGTATCAAATAAGCTATCAAACTTTCTCTTTAAAGTCAATTAGACCCTCAAACTTTTTAATGTTGCAATTAGATACTTAAAAATGTCAATTTAGTTTATCAAGGCATAATTAACTGTTAGTGACCTGTAATTCCAGGTAAATATAAATGTCACTTTTTTTTTGCATAAAATGTATCAAATAAGCTATCAAACTTTCTCTTTAAAGTCAATTTGACCATCAAACTTTTTAAAGTTGCAATTAGGTACTTAAACATGTCAATTTTGTAATCAAGGCATAATTACCTGTCAGTGACTTACAATCCCAGGTAAATATACATGTCACTTTTTTTTTCATAAAATGTTTCAAATAGGCTATCAAACTTTTTAAAGTTGCAATTAGGTCTTAAAAATTTCAATTTAGTTTATCAAGGCATAATTACCTGTTAGTGACCTGTAATACCAGGTAAATATAAATGTCTCTTTTTTTTTTTTTGCATAAAATGTATCAAATAAGCTATCAAACTTTCTCTTTAAAGTCAATTACACCCTCAAACTTTTTAAAGTTGCAATTAGGTACTTAAACATGTCAATTTTGTAATCAAGGCATAATTACCTGTCAGTGACTTACAATCCCAGGTAAATATACATGTCACTTTTTTTTTCATAAAATGTTTCAAATAGGCTATCAAACTTTTTAAAGTTGCAATTAGGTACTTAAACATGTCAATTTAGTTCATCAAGGCATAATTAACTGTTAGTGTCCTGTAATATCTGGTAAACATAAATGTCACTTTTTTTTTTCATAAAATTTATCAAACAGGCTATCAAACTTTCTCTTTAAAGTCAATTAGACACTCAAACTTTTTAATGTTGCAATTAGATACTTAAAAATGTCAATTTAGTTAATCAATGCATAATTACTTGTTAGTAACCTGTAATACCATGTAAATATAAATGTCACTTTTTTTTTAATAAAATCTATCAAATAGGCTATCAAACTTTTTAAAGTTGCAATTAGGTCTTAAAAATGTCAATTTAGTTTATCAAGGCATAATTACCTGTTAGTGACCTGTAATACCAGGTAAATATAAATGTCTCTTTTTTTTTTTGCATAAAATGTATCAAATAAGCTATCAAACTTTCTCTTTAAAGTCAATTTGACCATCAAACTTTTTAAAGTTGCAATTAGGTACTTAAACATGTCAATTTAGTAATCAAGGCATAATTACCTGTCAGTGACCTATAATACCAGGTAAATATAAATGTCACTTTTGTTTTTCATAAAATCTATCAAATAGGCTATCAAACTTTTTAAAGTTGCAATTAGGTACTTAAACATGTCAATTTAGTAATCAAGGCATAATTACCTGTCAGTGACCTATAATACCAGGTAAATATAAATGTCTCTTTTTTTTTTTGCATAAAATGTATCAAATAAGCTATCAAACTTTCTCTTTAAAGTCAATTTGACCATCAACCTTTTTAAAGTTGCAATTAGGTACTTAAACATGTCAATTTAGTAATCAAGGCATAATTACCTGTCAGTGACCTATAATACCAGGTAAATATAAATGTCTCTTTTTTTTTTTGCATAAAATGTATCAAATAAGCTATCAAACTTTCTCTTTAAAGTCAATTTGACCATCAAACTTTTTAAAGTTGCAATTAGGTACTTAAACATGTCAATTTAGTAATCAAGGCATAATTACCTGTCAGTGACTTACAATCCCAGGTAAATATACATGTCACTTTTTTTTTCATAAAATGTATCAAATAGGCTATCAAACTTTTTAAAGTTGCAATTAGGTCTTAAAAATGTCAATTTAGTTTATCAAGGCATAATTACCTGTTAGTGACCTGTAATACCAGGTAAATATAAATGTCACTTTTTTTTTTTCATAAAATGTATCAAATAGGATATCAAACTTTCTCTTTAAAGTGAATTAGACCCTCAAACTTTTTAAAGTGTTAATTAGTTACTTAAACAAGTCAATTTAGTAATCAAAGCATAATTACTTGTTAGTCACCTGTAATACCACGTAAGTATAAATGTCACTTTTTTTTCACAAAATGTTTCAAATAGGCTATCAAACTTTTTAAAGTTGCAATTAGATACTTAAACATGTCAATTTAGTTTATCAAGGCATAATTAACTGTTAGTGTCCTGTAATATCAGGTAAACATAAATGTCACTTTTTTTTTTCATAAAATGTATCAAACAGGCTATCAAATTTTCTCTGTAAAGTCAGTTAGACCCTCAAACTTTTTAATGTTGCAATTTGATACTTAAAAATGTCAATTTAGTTAATCAATGCATAATTACTTGTTAGTGACCTGTAATAGCAGGTAAATATAAATGTAACTTTTTTTTTTCATAAAATCTATCAAATAGGCTATCAAACTTTTTAAAGTAGCAATTAGGTCTTAAAAATGTCAATTTAGTTTATCAAAGCATAATTACCTATTAGTGACCTGTAATACCAGGTAATATAAATGTCACTTTTTTTTTTCATGAAATGTATCAAATAGGCTATCAAACTTTCTCTTTAAAGTCAATCAGACAATCAAACTTTTTAAAGTGTTAATTAGGAACTTAAACAAGTCAATTTAGTAATCAAAACATAATTATCTGTTAGTGACCTGTAATACCAGGTAAATATAAATGTCACTTTTGTTTTCATAAAATGTATCAAACAGGCTATCAAATTTTCTCTGTAAAGTCAGTTAGACCCTCAAACTTTTTAAAGTGTTAATTAGGAACTTAAACAAGTCAATTTAGTAATCAAAACATAATTACCTGTTAGTGACCTGTAGTACCAGGTAAAGATAAATGTCTCTTTTTTTTTTTTGCATAAAATGTATCAAATAAGCTATCAAACTTTCTCTTTAAAGTCAATTTGACCATCAAACTTTTTAAAGTTGCAATTATGTCTTAAAAATGTCAATCTAGTTTATCAACGCATAATTACCTGTTAGTGACCTGTAATAGCAGGTAAATATAAATGTCAATTTTTTTTCATAAAATCTATCAAATAGGCTATCAAACTTTTTAAAGTTGCAATTATGTCTTAAAAATGTCAATCTAGTTTATCAAGGCATAATTACCTGTTAGTGATCTGTAATATCAAGTAAACATAAATGTCACTTTTTTTTCTTTAAATGTATCAAATTGGCTATCAAATTTTCTCTGTAAAGTCAGTTAGACCCTCAAACTTTTTAATATTGCAATTAGATACTTAAAAATGTCAATTTAGTTAATCAAGGCATAATTACCTGTTAGTGATCTGTAATATCAAGTAAACATAAATGTCACTTTTTTTTCTTTAAATGTATCAAATTGGCTATCAAATTTTCTCTGTAAAGTCAGTTAGACCCTCAAACTTTTTAATATTGCAATTAGATACTTAAAAATGTCAATTTAGTTAATCAATGCATAATTACTTGTTAGTAACCTGTAATACCATGTAAATATAAATGTCACTTTTTTTTTTAATAAAATCTATCAAATAGGCTATCAAACTTTTTAAAGTTGCAATTAGATACTTAAAAATGTCAATTTAGTTAATCAATGCATAATTACTTGTTAGTAACCTGTAATACCATGTAAATATAAATGTCACTTTTTTTTTTAATAAAATCTATCAAATAGGCTATCAAACTTTTTAAAGTTGCAATTAGATACTTAAAAATGTCAATTTAGTTAATCAATGCATAATTACTTGTTAGTAACCTGTAATACCATGTAAATATAAATGTCACTTTTTTTTTTAATAAAATCTATCAAATAGGCTATCAAACTTTTTAAAGTTGCAATTAGATACTTAAAAATGTCAATTTAGTTAATCAAGGCATAATTACCTGTTAGTGACCTGTAATACCAGGTAAATTTAAATGTCACTTTTTTTTTTAATAAAATCTATAAAATAGGCTATCAAACTTTTTAAAGTTGCAATTAGGTCTTAAAAATGTCAATTTAGTTTATCAAGGCATAATTACCTGTTAGTGACCTGTAATACCAGGTAAAT